>NW_028245529.1:0-293180 GCF_964263255.1 Lissotriton vulgaris
TCTCTCTCTTTTTTAATCTTACAACTTTTAAATGATGACATGTGCACCCAAATGTATTTTTGTAATGGTTTTAATTAATCAGAAACAATAAACTTTTTACTTACTTACTTACTTACTTACTTACTCTAAGACAGCAGTGGCTTAAAACTTCAAAACAAAAGACAATTCAAATTGTTAGGTCAGCATCAAGAAATGTGGGGAAAAGATGACAGACACCTGAGAAATGTGTGCAAAGGGGAAGCACAAGTGTGCTACATGATATAATAATTCTAAGGAAGCACCTACTAGGTATCTCATGTGATGTCAAGCCCAGGCTCTAATGGGAGAAAAGGTCATACCTTGTCATAGCGAGTGAGGATATATGAAAATATGCCATGGTCTCATAATTGCAACCTACTATAATAGTACATCAACCTAACCCCTTCATCGTGGGGTACTTACGTAGTTATGATTGCTTACCTAAGTTTGCCCCATGATGCAATTGTTAGATCGATGTTGTGAATGTCGTATTATATTTATGTGATTTAATGCATGAGCTATAGAAGGTATCCACAGACATGAAAAAGTATACGACAGGGCAGGAAAATTTGAAAAGTGCTTTAAAGCTGTAATGTGATGGCTTTTACAACATTTGTTAGAAGAGTTTTTTCATGACAGCTTTAAAATAAAGATGTATGAACATACAAATGCCCAGTTTAATGTTTAATGTAAATGATGTGAAAATCTATTGTACTAGACAGAATAATATGAATAAAAGGACACGGAGGTTGTGAAAATATAGTAGCAGGGTAGGCAAAGTGCATTTTTGTGAGGTATTTGGGAAACTGCTAAATGGCTTCTGGGATATGTGATCCGACCCCCTTAAACATGGCAGATAATTAGCAAATCTCAGTTGGCATATTTGAATTTTAGGCAAGGCCAGAATAAAGAATAACAGAAACAAAAGCCACACTGTGGGTATAAAAGGCAGATGTTCCATGTGTGGCAAAGTCTAGATGTGCAACGCCCACATAGCAGCCCTAGACTGCTGTCACACAAAGCTGTCAAACGAAGCTATTAAGGCATAAAGCAAAAGGAAACTGTAGGAAAGTCATTCTTTTGTCCCGATCACCGCCATTTGTTGGGTGATGCTGGTGTTTACTGGTTCTGAATGTAGCCTGGGCATTGCTAACCAGGCCCAGGGCAAGTGTTCTGTCCCCTAAAAGGTATATGGTAATTGGTATAGTTCTAATTGGCACAAAAACCTACATGTAAGTCCCTAGTCTATGGTAGGGAATGTAGGTTTAAGACATCCAGTGTACTTAACGACTTAAATGTGCACTGCAGTGGGATATGGTGTAATTTCAAAGGCAGGCCTGCTTTGCAGGTTGATTTTAAACTAAAAGTATGTTCACATTTGACATTGGAATTAAAAGTACTTCCAAAAGTCCAACACACTTTTTATTTATAATGAAAAAATATTCCGGTAACCAGTCAAGCACTAAAGGCGCACGGCAAATAAAGGGAAAGTAACAACATAAAGTACAACAGTGGTGTTCCAGGAAGTTGAGAGGTTGGTTACCACAACCCCAAGGTAAATCCACATTCGTGGATAAACAGTAAATACAAAAAAAAAGTCCTCCGAGCGATCTAATTCGGTAGTAAATTGTAATAAGAAGTCCTTCTTCAGATGTCAAGATTCAATCGGTACAGTAGATATGTATTGTCTTCCAAGATTATTTATCTAATGTTCACCCTTGTAATCCAATGTACATAGCTCCAATTCACAAAATTAAGGCTGCCAAGCAGACATAGGCTCATTGGAGTCACTAGTTTGGCAAGACATCTTCGAGAAAAACCGAGGGGGCACGTATGGTCGCCTTTTTAAGGAGTCTATTCAAGAACTCTCTGCAGGTGACCTATGGGATCTGAACCCCAGTACAACAGCATTTAAATCCATCATTAAGAAAAGCGTCTGAATAAGTTCCCTCATTATGAATAAAAGCCATCTTGCCAAACGTAGACACGTACAGGCCATATTGAACTCGTACGGGCGTTTAGCTCCTGCAGCCTATCTGTCCTGCACCTACTCCTTGCACCTACAACTCAGTTTTATGGCCATCAGACTCGGTGACTGGCAATTTTTAAAAGATCTGGGAGGCTGGCTTCGCACGTCAGATGAAATATGGTGCAGAGGGTGCGGCAGGACGGCTGAAACTCTGGAGCACGTGGTTTGTCTTTGCCCAGCACCCATGGCACAGCGCAGACGCAAACTGAAAGCAGAGTGGAATAGGTTGGGAATCCGGTCCTGCAGACAGGCAATCATTGCGGCCTTATGCCCAGAAAACACAGCTTTAAATATCGGCCTTACATTGTTTATACGCCTTGCATACCGCAATTTTTTGCATGCTCCCCTCGCGTTGGGAACAGCCTAAATCAAATCGTATCATTTGTAACTTGATAAAAAAAGTTCTTTTTAACATTTGTAATTATTTATTAACAGTGGGTTGGCCTATAAGTTTAATACTGTAAATCACTTCATAACAACCTCCGTATTTTTTAAAGTTATTTTTAACGCTACCCGAATTGTTCAATAGGGAACTGCACAATGCAATGTGGGAACTCTGCATCCACTTAAAGTTGATCATTGATGTTTGTTTTCCTTTTACAATGTGTATTGCTGTCGGCGCTTCATTTAGGGATGTTATTTTATATCCAAATAAAGATTATTATTACACAAGAATGGTGAGCAAACACCATAATTGATTTGAAGTTCTGCTGAATCCGTGGGACAAAGGTCCGTCCTGAGTCCACTGTAACAAGGATGAGGGACTACATCTGATCCTTAGTCCCAGCATGTTGCGTGTGTCAAACTAGGACAAGCACATAGATCATTTTTCCCCTAGTCATCATGCTTAGAGAAAGGTCAAGGTAGCCACAGTTTTTTAGCTTGAACACTTGGGTGTGATACAACAGTACACCTCTGACCGGTGGTGTGATATATAGGTTTACTTTCTAATTTGAACAGTTAGGCGTGACACAGCAGTACACCCCCGATACTTCATGTGTTATTTAGTGCCACCACCTCGATCTAACTTTTTAGTCAAATTAATTTTCTTAGAGTCTTCCGGGGTTTCTAAACACTGGGAAGATCGAAAAGAAGTAAAACAGTGGATATTTGTGCATGGACCGCTGGGAGTCAGGCAGTTGGTACGCACTACTAAGGTGGTGTGACATAGGGGGTAATTCGGAACACTAGGGAAAATTCCAACTTTGGTGAAATAAGGCGTAGCCATTGAGGGCGATAGTTGCTAGGTTATTCCTTTTTCCACATAAAGCACTACCATCTTTTTCCACCGAGCTGATAGTGACAGACTATCAGGCTCATTCAGCTCTGAGTATTAATTGGAGCATCACCTCTCCTCGGGTTGATGGCAGTAGGAGGGAGCTAAGGTTTATTGGTCAAAGTAATAATTTTTCTCTCTTTGTCTCTTTTGGATTTTTCCATTTTATGCATTTATTTATTTTGTGGTTCTGTTCTTTTTTGCACTATGCTGCATGTTTATATGTTATTTCAAGTTAGTAAGTTTATGCTTTATAAAATCACCATGTTTTTCAGATCAGAAATTGAAGTTTACCAATATACTGCTACAAATTAACTCATACTGCTCTGGACTAACAATTGCATTCTGTTACAGGTTGTTACTATTTCATTGCATTTGTCTAATGTTTAGTGTTAAATGTCCTTTTTTGAATGCATTCATTTTTATAGAATTCGGAACCAGTAGATTGTTCTCGGCACCATCCCATGTACACTGTTCCCCAGAATTAGAATAGAATGTTTAATTATTTAAAGAATTTCACGACAATCCACATTTGCAAAATCCTTATAATTAATTCCCCAATCCATTTTGGAGACTCCATATAGCCACATGCAAGCGAGGTTCCCCACCAAGGCTTTGATACTAGAGAGACAACGCTGAGAGTGGCACGTCCATTCCAAAGCCAATGCATTTCCCTGGGCTGAGGGCGGAACTCTCTACACCAACACTATAGAGCATACAAAGACTCCCATACAGACCAGTGATACAGGACATAAGGAGTCTAGGCAGGAGGTCCTACTAGACCTGTGAGCCATCTTTGAGGTGTCTCCAGCCTACAAGACTATTCTGAACCACTAAGTAAGGTATCTGCACCTCCCTCATCGTACATCGAATGAGTTGTGCTCTCGCTGATGCTGACCAGCCCAGTCACTGCCACAATGGGGTACATCAATCCACCTGTTGAGGAGGCTGCTGGACCTCCCCCAGGTCAGCAAGTCACCAGTTGGGTAAGATGATCACAGTTCCCACTCGCCCAAATGCAGTCAGCCCTGGCTCAGTCCAGTGCCAAACCCCCTCAGGGTTTGACCCCTCGCCCATCATTTGCTCGCCATCAGGTCCAAACCAGACTGTGAGCACATAACATACTCCAGAAAGCCCCACCAGGCACCATGTGGCCTTCCACAAGTGAAGAGGAAGAAAGGAGTGCCTTTCCCACAAAGTTGAACTCCGAAGGGGAGCCACAGGCTACACTTCTCCCAGGCAGGCCTTTGGCACAGATGAAGCATCAGGGAGTGGGGTTGAGGCTAAGACTTTGCCTAGAAGAAAAGCATGCAGCACTGAGAGAAGAACACATGCCGGGTGGTAGTTAGAAGTATGGAGAGAGTTATGGATGGAGAGAGAGAGCTCTCCTGGGCAGCTAAGCAAGGAGAGAAAACAACTCCCACTTCCTCAGATGGAACAGGAGCTAGGCCTCAGGCCACACCGAAGAGATGAGCCTGGAAGAAGGCCCCTAAGCAAGTCACACATATCACCTGGCCATTGGCATAGGAGAAGGGCTTACCAGGAAAGAGGTAACCAGGAAAGCCTCATAGGGTCACAATTGAGACACAGAAGGAGCAGTATGGCAACTTTATGCATGTATGAAGAGAGCAAGGATGAGGACGTCCGCCCCTTCCCCCAAATGCTCGGGTTAGGCAGACAAACCCCAAGAGAGATAGAACCTAGAGAAGAGGGCAAGGCCTTTTTGTCACTTACTGGCATGCTGGGCCGAAAGGAAGGACCACCAATATGATCGTCCTTGGCCAGAGGAGTGATCCTTCTAACCTGAAGACATGGCCATCATGGGGGACTGCATTTGACATGAAGGGGAGGTCTGAAATGGAACTACCCCTACAGGCAGGAGTGTCTGAGACAATGGGAGCCCTACGTCTAGGAGAAACCAACAGAGCTGCCTGAGCCATGTTTGGTCTGATACTGCACAAAGGTGCAACAGGAACCATCTACGTGCCCTGGGCACAGATGGACAATAAAGGGCTCAGGAATAAACTGCCCCTATTGATAGTTAGCTCTTTGAAAAGAACACCACAGGAATAAACTTAGCTATAGGTGCCATCAAAAGTCTGCTCAGCAGTCTCATTGGGGAGCAGACCGACACAGTGTTCTCCCTAGCCTGAATTGCCGTAGTCATTCTTACCAACATCGAGCATGACAGGGCTGCATTTAACTCATCCAGAAACCATATCTGGATTGTCCTAAGGGAGATATTCCTTGACCATTCAGACGTAGGAGGACTGATGGCAGAGAGCCTGAAGTCTGCGGATACTGTGACTGAATTCCTAGATAGGATGAGAGAACGATGGGGTGGGAGACAGGATAGCCCTGGACCAACAAGGGTCCCCAGGTTGCATCCACCTACACCATGATCAAGAGGGGACTACCCACTGCAATCCAGACTGGATTAGATAGTGTAGTAGGGCTAGACACCAAACCATGGTGGGAAATACAGACCACATATTATACTACTACAGGAGAAGACAGGAGAAGGACAGCGAGAAGCAGGAGCAGGAGCAGGACCAGAGAGATACTGCCAAACTGGTCCAACATAAGCTGAAAAAGACCGTGCTTGAGAGTCTGCATTAAAAAAGAACATCCAGATGGCACCTGTCTCAAGGAGACCTCTTCTTATGGACCACAAAAGTTATCCACCCAGTCCTTGTGGCAGAGGAAAGGGAGACTGGGTCCAAACCAGCCTCGTAGAGTGCCACTGCTGTCACAGAATGGGCCACACGGCTAACCAGTGTTGTCTAATAATATGCCACCATAAAAATGGGATAATACCAGGACAGCCCCAACAGAACATCTACTCAGAAAACCAACCACAGACAACACACATGCATCACACAATCAGCTTCTAGAAAATCAGGCTGCAGCCACCACACCCGGTGGTTGGCCGAGCACAGGGCAGTCGCTGCAACAGACAGGGAGTTCAGCCCAGCAAGGACTTGGCTCACAGCCATGGCAAGGTTGTGTGACTGTCTGGGGTGGAAATGCCCTGGCATAATTACATGGTATGAACACGTCATAAGTCCAAATCCATCCCCTGAAATTACCTATAC
The DNA here is from genome assembly GCF_964263255.1 of Lissotriton vulgaris. NCBI lineage: Eukaryota > Metazoa > Chordata > Amphibia > Caudata > Salamandridae > Lissotriton > Lissotriton vulgaris. The sequence continues at coordinate 6,419 of NW_028245529.1, forward strand.
CCTCCATACCACTTCCAGTCACATGTCCTTACATGACTTCACAATCAGCCTTCAGGACGTCTATGCTATGTCACCCTGGACTCCACACTAGAGTTTGACATTTGGGTGCCTGGGGCCCCCACTGCTGTTGATCCTCCAGGAATGGGTTGGCTGACCATGCCCCTGGGGAAGACAGTCTGATGAAGGAGCAGGGCAGGCACCCAGCTGGCGCATAAAAACAGTCACCCCGGACAACTCACACAAGTCCATCTTTGGACCGGCTAGGTATGGCTCAATCACCGCAGGGTTTACCGCCAGATGGAGGCCCTCTTTTAGTTGCAAAATGAGGTGAATGCTCCAGCATCGGAGGTCAGGTTCCTTAACACACAGACGACAGTGATGGCCAGGATGGCAGCAATATCCTCAAAACTCCAAAGAAATCCAGTTTACATTACCCCAGACAATAGGAAACCCCCTGAAATTCATTAGCGTCACCTCCATCAGGCAGAGCACATAAAGTCTCAATGAGATCCCTGACTCTGGACGAAAAACACTGCAAACAGACAGACTTCCAGCCATTTTCCTGCAGGTTCCTATGGGGTCCACATACGACCTTCCAACCACCTCCAGTATCCTTTGAAAATGACCAACGCCCTAAAATCAGGTAACCACCCACTGGGGTCAGCACACACAGCCAAAAAATAGCCCATAGATTCCCAAACCTTCCAAAAGAAGGGCACAATCCAGTAACACAGCCAAATTAGAGTAAAACCTAATTCCACACCATGTGGAGAGGCTCAAGGGATGCGCACACGTCAATGGAAAATTAACCTAAAATTCAAAAATGTTTATTTCCCTCAAGATTGCATGGAGCACATGGAGGTCAAAAGGGCATCCATGTCCCAGTCACAACTTTCAGCAAAGAAGCCTACAGGAAAAGAATACTGACCCCATTGTAGCAAGGAGGGGGGAACCCAAATTCCAAAGAGCACTAAAGCAGTTTAAAACTCACAATTCCCTTAAAATCCGAGTACCTCTTAAAACAGTTTAAAACTCACCATCCTCCTAAAATCTTAACACTTCCATTCCAGTAACCCATTAGGAAAACGTTTTTCACAGTTTAACCATTGAGATCATTGGTAACATGTAAACGCAGGTATTTCCCAGACAACTGCCTCATGTTGTGTTTTTTTCGAGCTAACCTTTAAACTGCTGCTCTTCTCCTACAGGTCTATGATCAAGCTGAAAGTGCACTAACACTGCCGCAGCTCACAATTGCATTGATCAAAGCTTTCAAAAGGATTTTCTTTCAGAAGGCCAATCGCTCAATGTAGGAAGCTGGCTCTGTATATACTATACTAAAGTAAGGTATAGTGTACACAGAGTCCTGTGGATCCCCAGAGATTTCGAGAGGCTTAAGTTGATAATAACAAAAGCTCTATTGCTGGTAGTGTGGTCAAGCATTTAGGATTATCAGAGGGTTGTGTTAAACATTTATTGCAAACGCTCAGGCAAGAAGTGGTTACACACACACACAAAGACTGAATCCAGATCAATTGTTTTGTATAAAAAGTTATTTAGTTATTTTATTTCTAGAACCAATCAGTACTCAGTTGCAGGTAAGTAGCAGGCTTTAAAGTGGTTAAAGTTTTCAAAATGCAATAGAGAAAGTTTTGCAGGGCAGTAAACAATGCTTTACAGTAAAAGAAACACTTTAATGATTTAGAACAGTAAATATTTGCTACGGAACTTGATAGACTTTTGTATACAACAGGATAAAAAATGCAATGCAATCCTATGGGAGGAAAACATGGTTATTATTTAGTAGGTAAGTACACAACGTACTCTACCAGTCTTCGAGGATGTAGACCAACAATGGGCAAAGTAGGGTAGGTACTGCACCACCAGCGGCACTGGGACAGCCAGGTACCGAAGTCACCAATCCCAATGTTAGTTAAAATAGACTGGGGGCACCTGAAGAGATGCAAGATTCAGTATCAACTCTGTGTCAGTTGATATCGCCAATGATATTTATCCTCGCAGTCAGCGGAGAGCAATGAAGTTGGATGGGATTCAGTAGACTGCCAACACCATTACAATCGCGGTTGTCATCAGCAAGTCACTGTAGATCAGAGGGAGGCACCACCAACCCATCAGTCGTGGTTGTCGGGACGGAGATACGCAGGGGATGAGGGAGTTCCGTTGTCGTTGGACCATCAGGGAAAGGCAGTGGTCGTACAGGCATTGCAGGAGGAGGCTGATAGGGCCACTTGGAGGAGAGTATGGGATCTCTGGAACAGAGCTGTGACAAACTTGGGTATTTGAGCCAAGAGGATTCCTCTTGGTTGCAGAACCTGTCCAGCTGTGATACTTTCTATTGACAGGGCCGAGCCAGGTCGACGCAAGTGCTGGTCCTCTAGCACTGCGGTCTTTGGGTTGTTTTGCAGCAGTTGGTTGTGTTGACACAAGTGTCGGTCCTCAAGTGCTGTGGTTTCTGTATCAGCATACACCAAGAATTAGAGCCTCTAGCCCAAAGGGAGATTCTTGGCACTTGGGTGAAGGCTGAAAGATCTCTGTGGATTCCTGGAGGCTGTGCAGGGTTTCTGGAAGGACAGCTGGTCCAGTTGTCAAACTAGCTGCTAATGGGGGGGGGTTCTTAGAGAGTTCTGTCTGTAGCAGTTCAGTCTGGCAGCGGTCCTCTTCTGTCTGCTTTTTTCGTTCATTGAATCTGAGGATCAAGGTTCAGGGGTGCCCCTCAATACTGAATTTAGGAGTATTACAGGTACTGGCAGATGGTAGCCAATGGGTATTTCCCTTTATGGTGACTATACCCTTAGAATTCCCCTCCCTTTGAAGATGGGTCATCCTCCTAAACTGACTTGGTCGGACTCTTCCATTCAAGATGGAGGATTTCCTAAGGAGGGGGTCACCTCAGTCCAGGGCCCCTTAGGGGTATGCCGGCAGAGTGGGAACACACCTCTACTGACTACTAATTTTCCCGCCGACCTCACAGTCAAAAGTGGGGCTTGCACAAAGGGATGGCATCTCCACTAGCTGGAGATGCCCTTGCTAGCATATTAAAGGACAGGGAGCCTTTGAGGCTCCTCACCCTGAATGCTGTTCCTGCTTGGGGGTAGGTGTAAAGCACCTCCACCCCAAGGAGTCTTTGTCCCTGACCCACAAGAACACAAGGGCTTCCTCCTCACGGGGTCAGAAACATGTTTGCATGTGGCAGGCTGGTGCAGACTAGGCAGCTGGATATGAGGGAGTTGGAAGTTTACCAGGGGCCCTCTCTAAGATGCCCTCTAAGTGCATATTGAAATAAATGAAACACTGGCATCAGTGTGGGTTTATTATGCTGAGGAGTTTGACACCGAACTCTTTAGCCCTCAGTAAAGCCATCATGGAGCTGTGGAGTTCGCAATGACAAACTCCCAGCCCATGTATTCAATATTTCTCCACTGCGCTTACAATTGCTATGAATGGCACAGACACTGTAGGGGCACATTGCTCATGCAGCTGTGCCCTCACCTGTGGTATAGTGCACATGCATTAGGGCTTTACAGCCTGCTAGAGGGGGGACATCACTATGCAAAGGGATATGTGCCAGGTCGACTCTTACGTTCTGTCGGCACCAAAGCACACAATCTGAAATGGCAGTGTGTATGTGTTTGGTGAGGGGCCTCTGAGGGTGGCACAATAAATGTTGCAGCCCTTAGAGGCCCTCTCTGGTCACAAGGACCTGAAATGTGGCACCTCCACATTTATGGATTTCTACTGGCAATGGGGTGACCTTGCCTACACACAGCTTGTACCCGGATGGTGGGGTCTCTTCACCCTCATGACCGTAAACACCCCCAACACTAGTCATCCCTGGAGAAGATCCGTTACAGAAGAAAACAACTCTGTTTCATCATGCTCGAAGGAGAAGAACTGCTGTTTATTTTGGCTGGGCTCAGTACAAGAGCTTTCCAGAGACTCAAGTAAACACTAGAGGGTCAATACCTTTCTTCAACATGCAAACATAGGCCAACACTTGCTGTGAAAAATAACCAGGTGGGAAATGATGAAGATGATCAATATTACTGAGCTCAGCCTAAACACTATAAAGGATGAAACAACATCGGTACATGTTGGACTTGATGACCTCAAGAGAGGGTGGGGTGTATACCAAGATTGGTGCTTCCTATTGAACTTTTATGTCCAAAAATGATGTGGACAAAGGGACATTAGCTGATGCCATCAAAAAACTGCATTGTCTGCAAGCCAACATGAAGAAGGTGGAAGGTGCCTTTGAGCTGGACTGGATTCATTGTATCTTTTCATGGATCCCCCTATGGGTGTCCAAACTATTCACAGAATTAATACCAGTTTTCTTTATTGTTCTTCTGTTATGTGGTTTCGTTCAAATAGGGGTTTCGTGCTGTAAAAATGCAGTCCTCAAATCAGGTAGTATGCACATAGCTAGGGAAAAAGTAACAAACACTACAGACACACACACACTTTCGAATAATATAACTGTAGTGACATATGAGGAGGATAGAGCAGTTGAAGAATCAACTAGAGGGTTTAGTGTTGAAATGGGTAACTACGATGTCAATGAAAAGCATGATATCTGCAGTCTGACAATAGCAATACCAATGAATGTAATGTCAAAGTATGCCATAACATGTGCCCCTATAACAGTGTCAATGCCCATAAATGCAATGTCAGTGTATGCCATCATCCATGCTTGCAAAACACAACAGATACCAGTAGTAACCATTATAGTGTATGCCATAATCCATGCACAAATGAAAATGTTGTTACCAGTAGAAACAATGTCAATGTACGCTATGACCTAGGCAAGCCTAACTGTGTCAATGTCAGTAAAGAAAATATTGATGTGGGCTATGGCAACTGTACACACAAACTTAAGAATGTCGATACAATTGCTACTAGTGACTGCCATATTATTTTCAGGAGTTCCAATGAACTTGCATCATTGCTGTTGGATTCATCCAAGGCACCCTCCTCCTAAACCCCGAGTCAGGGATACGTAGTCAGGCAGGTCCTGCAACCCACACCCATGACTATCGAATGACACAGATGGGGCCCCACTTAGCCCACAGACAAACACGCACACAGGGAAAGCTCTGATCGTTCCTACAGATACGTTGGTGCACCACAAACAGGTCAGAGGAAATTGGCCCCAGTTACACATGTTTAGCCAAAGGATGGCATTCCCCAAAAATACCACATAGCTACATACCACATGTAGATAGGAACACTCAACCAATCAGAACAATGCATACACACCACATGTACTGAGCAAGCAGTCAGCTTTCTTTATTTTGGCTAATTGCCATAAAAAAGACATGCATTTATAACATAATTAACATACTAAATAATGTTTTTATACATAATACAAACTATAAAAGTAGCGTCCAGCCATTGATTAAATAAAAAAAAAAGAGATAAATAAAAGAGATAAAACATGAACCCATATTGAGTGAACACAAAGGTACTGTTACAAATTTGAAAAATACAATAATTATCAAATGTGCAAAAAACTAAGTCCATCTACTCAATACATCGTACCTGTGTTCTCAACAATTATTTGGTTGATGATGATTAGTTATCAGAATCATTAACCTTGACAATATGCCCCCATATGGAGTTCCCTTAGCGGCCAAACAGTGCTGCTGTCCTCTTTATCAGCCGTTGTTAGGACATTTTTCCTCCTCATTCCTCACATAACAAATAAGTACCTGGAAACTGCAAAAACAATGTGCCTGCTGGTGTCAGACGGTAAGATCCTGCAGGTCTCTGTAGAGTATGGGGTGCCCAGGTTTCTGCAAATGGGGATTATCCATTTGGCTCTGGGCCTTCGATACTCAGGGCAGAAGAACAGGGCATGCTCCACCGTTTATTCACCAAGGGCACAAGATGTGCAATCCGTCTTGGCCGATTTATTAGCACTTGCCCATTTCTAAGTAATAGATAGAGTAGGTAATGACACGTGCTCTAACTGGACATACAGATTTGTGGTCTGATTTGGTTTGATATCGTCCAAGATCTCCCCAATCTGATAAAAATCTTTAATTCTTAAAAGGAAGACCATCATAATCCTCAGAGCCAGGCTGGACATCAGCATCCCAGTTTTAAAAATCCTAAACCACCTCTTCAGGTCTAATTTGGTAATAAATAGGTCATCCCCCGGATTTTCCCAGAATTGGATTAACCCGAGTTTTAGCAATATATCTCTGACATATTTGATCCAGGGGAGATTGCTGGCCTTGGAGAGGCTGCAAATCTCTTCTAGGCCCTTGCAATAGTAGAGCAGTTCACGAGTGGCCCTTAATTTTCACTAGTGCATTATTGGTCTGACAGCGATTCTTTCTTGGATCGGGCTGTGCACCAAAATCAGCCTTAACGGGACTAGCTGAGTGCTGACCGGAAGGCTTAGCACTTGCCTAAGGATCCAATCCTCAACTGTTACTAGGGGTTGATGTCCTTATGACCCCTGAGCTCGGTGCTGTCCGCACCTAGTACTTGGTGGGTGTATATTTGGACTGCACATGTAATTGGTTTGTAAAAGGAGCTCCTATATACTTTCAGCAGCCCTCCTACTTATGGCTGGAGTTTGAGCCTATGTTTCAAAATGTGTGGCACCCAATCAATCTTCTTATTCAGGATAATGCCTAGGTACTCAAACAAATGGACCTGCTCTATTGGGGCCCCATTCAAGGATGGTTTGGCATGTAATGTACGTCATGGATTAAAGATCACATACTTAGTTTTGCTAATGATTATTTCCAATCCCCTCTTTGAATAGAAGCGACAAAATTCATCCAGAATTCTCCATATGCCCATTGATGATTTGGACAGGAGTAATGTGCCATCCACAATACTTAGCACCAGAACCCTCATGTTAGGTAATCTAAGGGCCTCATTGTCGCAGGAATTCAGGCTAGCAACCAGGTCATTGACAAACAGTCGTCCACAGCGAACCTGGGCAAAATGATGTTCCTTGTGCCTTTTCATAATTTGACATATGTAACCGTGGACACCCATCTCAGCTAGCACTACCCATAGCACACTTCTGGGAACCAATTTGAATGCAGAACGAAGTTCAACAAATACCATGTAAAGTCTATCCTTCTCCAGGACAATAGTTTTCTAGTATATCAACTGCAGCTTAAACACTTGGCAAATTGTTGCTGTTTAATTGTGGAATCCTGCTTGCATGGGGATTAGGATGGCGCTAACCTTTAACCACTCTTGTAGTCTTAGTAAAATAATTCTACTAAAGAGTTTATGTGTGTTGTTAGTTAGGCAGATGGGCCTATACTTCACTGGCACCAGGGGGTACCCGTTGTAGATATGGGCATTATTTCTTCTTCATCTCAAGCAAGTATCAGATACTCAAGTGCAGCTTGGAGGCTCTCCGCAGGGAATTGAGACCTTCTGATCAGAATAGAAAGTATACTGTCTCCCTGGATTGAAGCGTAGAGATTAGATAAATCAGCAGCAATGCTACTTTCAATGGTGACAGTCCCCTGAGTGTTCCGAATGACTACTAAATTCCATAATCTGTAGCCCTAGATTCTGCATGAAGAGCCTCCCACCTTCCTTAGTCCCAATCCCTCCTGGCGTTATGAACAGACTTCTTGAAATCAGCGCTTCTGGCTTGAATTAATTTTGTGTCCTGTTATTTTATTGAGGAGATTTGCTGTTAAACCATGAATGGGTGCTCCTTCTCTCTCCCCCAAGCCTAGCTTCTGCAGAAAAATGATTGTTAAATCTTCAAAGAGTTGGGTATGTACTTCCCCAATCCTCACTAGAGAAGTTTCCTATTCTGGGCTGTGATTAATGTTACACAATTCTCCCAGGCTCTTTGTCACTAGCTTATAAACAGGTTTTACTGAGTTCTGTGACCATGCCCCTGCACGCCAGGTTATTCTACATCTGTTTGTTGCTAGTTGGTGTCTGCCATTACAGGGACTTGCTATTGTGGCTATAAGCTTGGTGCGGGGAAGGTCCAGGTCTAGGGCAAGCGCGTTGGTGTGGCTATCGTGCTTTGTGATGACTGTCATGTGTTTAACAAAAGGCCATATTCTGACATTGACTAAGATATAGTAAATCAGGCTGGTGCCGGGCATTCTATTGTAGGCATACCTTCCTTACTTATCTGATAGGGTTCTGCTAACGTGGATGCTCTGGTTCAGAGACATGGTGTTGAGTTAGAGCGCTAGCTTCAACCATGTTTTTATATGTCTCGTGGCCAGATTCCGGCTGTATCAAACTCTATCCTCCTTCGACCCTAGCACTCTTTTGGGAATATCCAGTAGCTGAAACAGGCAGATAAATTCGCCACCAACTGTTTCTAAATGACCTACCAGATGACCTGCCATAAGGGATGTGAGCTTACAGACTGATGGAGTTTCCTGCTTGTTACTCATGTGTCTAGAATTGATGTTTTAAATGCATTATGCTTAGCCTATAAAAAAATGAGAGTGTGACACATTATATGTCATCTGAGATCACCTCCTCCTTTGCTACTTTGCAGCCCAAATGGGCGCCCACCCATGTCAGCAGCCCCCAGACCATTTGCCCATACCCCTGGTTATAGCTTCTGTACTATACGTTACAAAACCGTCTCGATGAACCTTTGCGATTGACCAGGCTTCTTGAAGGAGACAGATGTCAAACTGGTTGACAAAATGACCCCAGTCTATATTGTCTAATTTATTGCCTAAGCCCACATTATTCCATGATAAGACCCTTAGAGTGAACATAGTATCCGCTGGTCCTGGGCCCTTGGTATTGCCTATTTGGGGTCAGCAGATGTTGAGGCCATGGATGGGGCTGTGTTGCTGTAGTCACCCAGTCTATTTATTGCGCAGGATATTTTTTCACCCATGATGGCCATGTGGAATTTGATTCCCAACTTGGTTACAACACCACACTCCTCTTTGCCTCAATTAGTGTCTACAGTTGACACTTAGAGAAGGGGTGTGCAAACAGGGATGGGGACTTCTGGGAGGCAGGCAGTAGGTGTGGGGAGCTTGTTTCCATTGGTTGGTAGGAGAGAATCCGACCGGTTCTGGTCACCTGTTATTGAATACCCACCTTTGGGGCACCCATCTATTGTGTGCATTCTGCATTTCAGACTCTTTGGGACCTCCCAACTAGCTAATATATCTGCCTGGTCAAGAGCATCATACTGGTTAAACATTAGAATGCTGTAAGACCCTGGAGGCCTGGTCCAGTGGTGGGTGTACTTGGGTGTGAGTAACGTGTATGATGCAGTGGGGGGAGGAGTGTGGACAACCCAACCTAGACAAGACAATGGTGCATACAAGTTCATAAGAGGGATAAGATCAATGCTAGTGTGCCCCTCCTGCATATATTCTGCATCAAATAATAGTTTGTGAACCAGAATAGGGTCTTTGAAATTAATAATGACACAGTACCCCATGCAATCTTTCCGACTCAACCTAATCCACTGGACTTTGCAAGCAAAATGTATAGGGAAAGTGAGTAGGGAAGTTCCTACTCTTCATGAGTCAGTTCAAGCACTCATTGGTAAGGTTTTCACAGGTTGCTATTTGCAAATCTCTCGGTCCTTGTATCCCTTTCATGATTGTTACATAGGGACATGCTGCAAGGTGTAAGTTAATAATAGGGACATTCCATGTCTCTCCCTTCGCCATATCATGCCTTGATCCTGCAGCTGGCGGGGGTTGTGCATTATATGCACTCTTGGTAGGCGGAGGTGGCGGCGGTGGTGTTGCCGAGGGTTTGGTTATATCGTTGAGTGTTAGTTTGATCGCTTAGAAGGGGTCTAAGTTCTATTTTCATGATCCCTTCAACGCTTCCAGCTTGTTCCTTCACTAAGTTGATCGCCCTGCCGGGTTTAGAGTTGCGGCCTTTGCCGTCCTGTATACAGTCAAGGTTTAAAGGAGCCATGGAGGTGGATGGGGGGGGTTTAGCGGGGTCCCAATACTTAACTTGATTTTTGTGGACAATCCTTTTTGCTCTTTTGGTGACATGCTGGAACTCCTCTTTGTCGATCCCCCAAAAGAGAGTAGCCTTGCTCAATTCACAAGACATTACCTCTTCCTCTGTCTCAGGGGCTGCCCCAGTTGGGATGGCCAGGAGAGCCTTGATTGAACCAGGCACTGATTATGCTAGCTCTCTGATGCCCATTAGGAGTCCCCTATTGGTCAACCTAATTTCTGTGGCTACAACCCCAATTGCTCCCTGGACTTCAAGTGTATTGAAGTTGATTTGGGGATAGCGAGAGTTGATAACGCCCCCTCAGTCCCCTTGTGCTTTACCAAGAGAGTCTTGCTTGGGTGGAACCTCAGTAACTGACAAGACAAGACAGGGTGTCAGGAAGTCAGTGGAGAACTCCTCCACATGATGATGATGATGACAATGATGAAGTATTTATCAAGCACACAATACCCTAAGTTGTCTAGGCGCTAGCCATGAAGTCAGACACATTCGACTCAGATATATTAAGGGTCATGCCTAAACAACCATGTTTTATACCCTTCCTAAATTTGAGCAACTCTGTCTCTTTTTTGAGTGATGTTGGGGAAGAGTTCTACAGTTTGATTGTTGAATTGGAGAAGCTCTTACCACTCCACCGGGCCCTTTTTATTCTTGGGACAACAAGATGCCCAGGTTCAGTGGATCTGAGGGATCATGCTGGGATGTATGGTTTAAAATGGTTAGCAAGTTGCATTGGCCCTAGATTGTTATATGATTTGATTGCAATGCAGAGGGATTTGAACTGAATCCGATTTGATAACGGCGGCCAGTGGAGATAAACTAGGTCTTTGGTCATAGAATTAAATTGAGAAATTCTTAATAGTACTCTTGCTGAAGCATTTTGAACAGTCTATAACTTCTGGATACTGTGTTTAGAAGCGCTGGTACACAGAGCATTGCAGTAGTCCAGCCTTATTAATATCAGTACAGATACCACGTTTTTTCTTAACTCCAGGGGAATCATGGGAAGTATTTTCCCGAGAATTTTAAGAGTGAAGGAAAAGTCCAAAGTTTCCACGAATCCCCCACCCATCACCCACCTTTCGCATTGTGCAGCAGTTATTTAACGCAGCTGAAGTGGGGGACGAAGGCTGGGGTACCAGAAGTCCAGTGAGGCGTCTGTCAGCTTCCGGCCCTTAGAAATCCTTGGTGGGCATCACAGTAAGAATCTTCGGGTTGCTGGTCTAGTCTCCTGCAAGCCATTGAAGGTGTGAGGACAGACTTGGCTGTGGAGTGCTTCAACAGCGTTCTGATCCACGCACTTCACCAACGTATTTTCAGTAGTGTGCATTCTTCGTGCTTGCGCTTTAGTTTACTTAGAAGTAGTGTAGGGAGTTTTATTCTGAATATGCGCAGTGGTAGAACAGGGCAGGTTCGTTTCGCCCATGGCATTGGATAGTTAGTTACGTAGCAACCAGTATTTGGCATAAATTTGAGAACAAATAAAGAATAAAAAGGCAGTTAAGAAAGCACAAAGAAAAGAAAGAATACAAGAATTTCACTTACCTCTTCAACTTCCTCACAAACATTTGGTGTGGAAGGAATTATATTCTTCATCTTCAAAAGCAGATGTATTCCTGAAAGGAAAGAACTGTTTATTAATTGAATCTCTGGTAAAATGAACAATTAACTAATTAGTTAGCAAACAATTACATTGATACAGAAGAAAGAAAGATACTAAAAGCGAATAGAAGAGGGGCAATGCCAAGCTAAGAACAGGGTAAGTGATAGAAAGGAAAAGAATAACAATAATAAAAATATTATAGAGTGAGAGGAGGGAAGCACATAGTGTTTAGTGAATGATGTGTTGTTTTTCAATTAAAGTTCACTAAGAAAACCACACAGGGCAGTACCAGAGGAATGCCTATACTAGTGAACCACAAGAAGTGAGGCTGTCTCTTCTCTGTTCCAATCCCCTTTCCCACGATGGGGTTCATCAGAGCTTTCATGTCTCGAGAGATCGGGTGAAGGCCTGTTGGAGGACTTGGGATAATTCAGCATTCTACTCCTGTGAGTGCTTAGAAAGTGAGTATTAAGTGGAGCCTTGACAGAAGTGGTGGAATTAATCTGTGCTTCAAAAGAAAGCTTGGTATCTATGATGAGTCCAAGATTTTTTGCGTTAGGTACTGGTGTAGGTAAGGAGCCAAGTTGGACAGGTCACCAGATGTGTGTCCAGATGGAAGGATTGTTACTAAAAATGAGGACCTCAGTTTTCGAGGAAGTAAGTTTCAAACAGTTAACTGTCATCCAGCTCCCTATATGGCTCATACAGTCATGAAATACGGGGGCTGTAGAGCTGAGTGAACTGCTCACTGAGACGATTATTTGAATATTGTATGCATACAAAACAACTTTTTTATCAATTTGGCCAAAGGAGTGACATAAAGATTAAAAAGTGTTGAGCTCAAGGAAGAACCCTGAGAGACGCAACAAGGCAATGAGAATGGGGGAGACTGATAGCTGCCCAAATAAACCCACATGGCTCCCACCATGCAATGGTTGAGCCTCCTGGTGCCACAGCAACCTGCAGTGCAGTTAGGTGGATTAAGGAAATCAAAGTGGGCATGTGCGTGTGACCCAGACAGTCAAGGAGAGAGAATAAAGAGGGGTCCAACAATACACTTGCACTTGTAGCAGTATAGTGGTAGAGCACTGTAGCATGTCGCAGAATAATGAAGTGACATACACAGTTAACCAGTCTGTCCACTTAACTCCTCCCCTGTTTTGGCTTAAGCTGCCACCTCCACCCACACACAAATTGAAGAGCAGAACAGCAAAACAGCATGCTGATCATAAGGACTGAAAGACAGCTATAAGGTGTAGGCCTGGGGCAGATAGGTTCTCTAGTGTGTTAAAAAGCCAGGTCAGGACCAATGTCCAGAACAGGGATAGGAGCAGGTCAGCATCAGGGAAACACAGAACATGGGACCATGATCATGCATGGGACCATCACCAAGCCTACAAGGTCACCAGCGCAACCCTGCTCGAGTGAAGGCAAGACAGCAATGTGCAAGATGGACGAGGTTATGATCATAGTGGTAACAGCTACAGTGTTTCATAGCAGCGATCACTAGTCCTTTTGGCCCTTCAGGCATCAAGAATTGGGTCAGGAGTTGGATTTTCAACCCACATGTAGGGATGTGAAGGCGGCCATCAAAAACCAGAAGCCTGGTGCAAAGACTGCGCTCCACCTCTCTCCACTCTCCTGGAGTGAGAGTTTGTGGGCAGGCACAGGCATGGCATTAGGGGAGGAGAGCAGCTTGTTACTTTATGACTGAGAGTTTCTTTCAGGAATTCAGAAATTACTTTATTGTATTTCATGAGATGTATATAATGCCAGCCAAAACTCTTTACAACGAGAGACTTTTCTCAAATGCATTCAGTCCAGATTTTTCCGTCCGCTATGTTTAATTAAACCAACCTTTTTCTGTTTTGCCAAAAGCCTCTTGTCTTTACTTTGAAGGTAAATTCATATCTGAGCAATACCATTGCCACTTCCACAAGGACCAAGGAAATTGCACCTCAGTCTGCATGTCTCTTTGCCTCCAGCTTACTATGCATCGCCTACATGGTGAAACTCGATAACGAACCATAGCCTACGGAACCTGTACTTTGGTGCCCACGCATCACCTTCTACTCCACACATCTCCGCTCCATCAATGGTGCAACCGAGGTGCTTTTTAGAAGGACCAACTTGGTTCCGGTATCCGACCCACGCTCTATTGCGGTCAGCCTGAACTTTCAAATTTGTCCTGGTACTGCATGACTCGATTGCCCCAGTAGGCGCTTTATGCGTTCAAGCACTATATTTCAAGCTATTCTTTAACAATTCGTAACTCCAGTTCTACTTAGTGGATTTCTTTTGTTTTGGTCTTCATTTGTTCGGTAAATTAAGCTCTACTATTCTAACCAGGTGTGGTACATTTTTATATGGTGTTTTCACTGGTTTACTGTTTTAAGAGGTGCACAATTACTTTACATATTGCCTCTTAAATTAAGCCTGACTGCTCTGTGCCAAACTACTAAAGGGTGGGCACAGGTTAATTTAAGGTGTATATCTGACTTACCGTGACTAGGATTGTTCTTCCTGCTTGGACAGGGTGCATACCTCTGCAATACAGAATCCCAATTTCTAACAACAAGAAAATACATCGTTATAGCTGTTTTTAGGGACTAAAGTAGAATTTATAAGTGAAGTTCCATTTTTACCATACATGTTACAAAGAATTATTTTAGAAAATTGGTTGATTGCTTCTTGCATCATGACAGTCCCTTAAAACCAGTTCTGTTCCTCCTACATTGGCTGTAATTAGATTTCTCCAGTCCAAAGTTGACCAGGATTATTTGCAAATGACCTGACATGGATTTATAGAGTAAAGGACATTTACAAAAACATCAGCCTACAAGTACCTGAGTAATGTCAAGGGAAGAGAAAGAAGGTTACAAAAAAAACGACTGACAGAGCCTATGGAAGAATTTGCTTATGTGAAAGCAGGAATACTGTGCTCACTGAACGTTGGAATGTATGTGTTCCCAGATAAGATGGGTCCCCACCCAATCCAAGAGAACACTTGATTGAGTAGTCCTTCCACTAGTGAGGGGAAGGAGGTACCTGTGACGTGATATGGAGGTCCAGTGATCTGCAGGGGTCGGATTTCTAACCACCTGGTAAAAGGATTTAATTCAATGAACCAAAAAGATTTAAAAATCCAGTTGGATTGCAACTCATACATTAACCCCTGAGCAATATTGTGTTGGTGGTGTTGTTTCAAAATTATTAGTCCCACTAGATGTGTCCAGGAGACAATGAAACTCCAGACTCTCTGTTATACCTGGCACCTTTGGTGTGGGTCTCCCTTACATTTCTGCTGTTGCCTCATGTGTTTTTGCTGGTGTTAGAAGCTTTGGGCACTGTGCCACTGCTGTCCAGTGCCACAGTGCAAGTGCTCACTATTGTAAAATGAATGTATTGATTGGTGATTCCATGATTGACTGTTTGGTTTATGTGTCATACCCTAGTACAGTGCATAGTGGTGCCCAGGGCTTGTAATTCAAATGCTGCTGGTGGTCCTGCAGCACTGGTTGTGCCACCCACAGAAGCAGCCTGTTAAAGTATGTCTGAGGTCTGCCTTTGCAGAGCCTGTGTGCAGGCTGGTACTGTCATACTGAGCTGGGCAAGTGCACACACGTGCCAGTCCCTAAACATTCCCTTTTCTTCATAACAGTCACCCCTATGGAAGGCCATGGGCAGGGTGCATTGTATGTATAAGGTAGGACATGCCCTGGTGTGTGTGGCATGTCCTAATAGTGAATTACAGCCATTTTCGTTTTTTACTATTGTAAGGCTACCTGTTCTCTATAGGCCAGAATGGGCTGTTAGAATTGTTACATTTTATAATCCTAACTGACTCAGGGAACATGGTAGGAATTCGAGTTTAGTATGCCTGAACTCAGAATAATAAAATATTTTTTGGCCTAACCTTTCAAGCCTGCCTCTGCTACGTTGTGTATTCCTCTGTCTGGTGTTTGTGAGTGACAGGGCTGGTGGATTCCCGGAGACAGGCTGGAGCCCAGTGGTGAATAGAGAGATCTGCATCTAGATGGGAGGGAGGAGTTGCTCCTGGGACCTGAATAGGGCTGGGCCTTCCCTCTACAATGTTGGCTCCACCTCCTGTGGTGTGTCTGATGTCTCTGCCCTGCAGACTGAAAGGAGAGAAGGAATCCTGTCAACAAAGTGCTTCAGGGCTGTGCTTGCCTTCCACAGTGCTACCTCCACGTCCTGTGGGGCGTCTGATGTTTCTGCCCTGCACTGTGAAAGGAAAGAAGGAGTCTAGTAAACAGAGTGCTCCAGAACTCGTTTGGACTGGGAAAAGGCCCCTCTCCCCTCAGAGGACAAAGGATTTTGGGGTTAAATATTGGGACCCTGATCCCAAGAAATTAGATCACTTTTGAACAACAAGAAGAAACCTTTGCTGAGGCGAGGTACCTAAAGAAACTGAGGTTGACGCCTGCTGGAGTCTCAGGGACAACAGACTTCACCCACCAGCTCCCCAAAAGTCTTCCTAAAGTGCCTGCAACTGTGTTGGACTTTGTGGGGGATTTGAATGTTGCAAGAGCTGGAAGCGTGATGCAAGATCGAGAAACGTGTTGCAGAACTGCCGCTGCCGCTTCACAACACAAAGCGCCCCGCATCACCGGAGAAGAGAATCGACGTCACAGCAGACGCCGACGCATCGCCGGGAAGCGTGATGCAGGAGAGAAGGTTCGGTGTCGCATTAGGCGCCGCCGCATCTCTGAGTAGCATGTTGCAGGGCCTGTCACGGCTCATCGCTGGAGAAGAGGATCGAAGTCGCCGCAGACATCGCCGCATCACCGAGAAGAGTGTTGAAGAGCCTGTTGCGGCTCGCATCATTGTGGAAGCAACTCACATCACCAGTAGAGAGGATCGACGTTGCCGCAGATGCCGCAGCATCGCTCGGAAGCTTGTCACAGGGCCAGTCGCAGCTAGCATCTTGTAAAGTATCTCGCATCGCCGGAGAAGAGGATCGACGTCACAGCAGACACCGCCGCATCACCGGGAAGCGTTTCGCATCAAGGAGAGAGTGTTGTCTTATTTCTTTGCACCTGAACTTTGCCGCATTTCCATCGCTGCAACACTACTTGTTGTGGAAGCGCAACGCATCCTAAGGTACATTGCCGCAAAGTGTCGCAACTTGAGAACTGAACTTAACTAAGCTAAAACTACTATCTAAAAGCACAGTATTTTGGATTTTTGTCATTGATTGGTCTTGAGGTAACTCTATATAAAGTATACTTACTTTTGATTTAAAACCTGTGTGGTGTCCATTTGTAGTGTTGTCACTGGGCTACTGTATGTGGTCACAAGTGCTTTACACAATACCTCTGAGATAAGCCTGTCTGCTCGTGCTAAGCTACCAAGGGGGTGAGCAGGGGTTATTTTAGGAATGTACCTCCTTACCCTGATTATAGGCAAGGGTCCCTATTTGTCACAAGTACCTACCTGTGCGAACTAAAGACCCCCAAATCAAACACTCTCTTTCATGAACAAAATGTCACACTAATAGAACTAAGAAGAACAGGAAAAATGTTAAAATGTTATTTCTAAAACCAAAGTCTAGAGTATAAAATACAAACAGTAACCACACAAAAAGAGAAACTGAAAATGGTAATGCATGACAAGACCAGCAAAAATAATATGAACATTCCAAGCACGGTTCTAAGGTTCCTAGCATCCTAACACCATATCTACTTCAAAGCACTGTGCTGAAACTTAGTGAAAGCAGAACATAGCAACTCTATAAATTTAGTTTTTATTGCAAGTGTCCATATCTAAATGTTACAGCTGCAACTATAATATAATCAACAGAAATATGTCAACGTCGATAGGGCATTATTAAACTCTATGTTGGAGGGTGGCCCAATTCTAGTCTCCTTTCAAAACGGAACGGTGGTCAGTTTTTTGAAGAAGGGGAAGGAACCCAAGGATCCTAATTCGTATAGGCCAATCACATTATTAAATTCTGATTATAAAATTGCTACAAAGTTACTTTCAATTTGTTTTAATAGTGTTTCCGCAGAATTGATTCATCCTGATCAGAATGGATTTATTGCAGGTCGACAACTTAACACTAACACACATTATTTGATTGAAGCTTTAGAATATTTTGAAACTTGAGAGATTCCTGCTTTAGTTTTACTTTTAGATGCGGAAAAAGCCTTTGATTTGGTGGTTTGGGAGACACTTTTTATTATTTTACAACGTTTTGGGATTCCATCACAAATCATTAATTTAATTCAGAATTTATATAGGGGCGCAAAAGCTAATATTATTATTAATGGAACTATTGTGGGCTCGATCGAAGTTCAGCGAGGCTTGAGGCAAGGATGCCCATTGTCACCTGCTCTTTTCACTTTTTTTATCGAGCCATTAGCAGTCGCAATTCGGAACTGTGTATATATTTCCCCCCCCCCCCCGTTAGCTCCATGGCCAAGATGAAATTATATGCGGACGATATAATGCTGTTGATCAAACCTGCGATGCATTCCAAAACACAGGCTCACTTAATCTTCGAAGAATTCGAGGCTTTGCGGGGATATCGAATTAATAAAAACAAAACTGAGATTTTAGTCTGCGGTGGCTTAGATCCCAAACTTCATCCTGATATTCACAGCTGTATTAACAATAGACCTAAGAGATACTTGGGGGTCTTTTTTTCTGCCTCAGTAAGAGATTTGTATTCATTGAATTTTGATCCCCTTATTCAAAAGGTTCGTAACATGTTTGCACGCTGGAACGTACTACCATTATCCATCTTGGGCAGGGTGGCCCTAATTAAAATGTCGGTGCTCCCCCTATTTAATTTTTTGTTTTCCACGATTTCTTGTTCCTTGCCTGGCTCCTTCTTTTCAAAAGTTGAGTCCTTATTTTCAGCCTTTGTTTGGGCAAAAAAGACGCCCCGAATTGCAATCAGTACACTTTACGCGGATACGGAACAAGGATGCCTTGCTTTACCCAACCTTAAAGATTATTATAACGCATACTTTGCACAGTATCTGTCAAGATTTAAACAGCCAGTCTATGGCCAGACATTATTTATAAATTCCTTTTTTGACTTAATTTGTCAAGAGATTAAAATTCCCTCCCCGCTTCAGGTCCTTAAATCACCTAAATGTGTTCGCTTCAAGGTCCTGATCTGGTTTTTTTAAAAACGTGGCGCCATGCTTAAAAGATATTCACTCTCCCTCTTGAATTTAACAACTCCACTAAGCAGCGCTTTTTCCTTCATAGGTATTAAAATTGGGTCTGAAACTGTTGCCAATTGGGGACGAGCTGGGTTTTCAACATTGATGAACTTTGTGAAAAATGGATCATGGATAACTTTGAATGAGATGGCAAGTCTAATTCATGGGAACTTTTTGTTGATAGGCTCGTATAACTTGATCCATAAATCCCTGGGGCCAATTGATCTAGCACAGATCGGTCAATCTACTAAATTGACCAATGATCTTTTTTCCCACCCACGTTATAAGAACCCCGGAGATTGGAGACGCTGCTTAGAGCATAGTAGGGAGGGGGACTTAAGTTCCAAAGCAATTAGGAAATGCCAGAAACACAAAAACTCTGAGCTGACTCCCAACACTTGGAAAACTTTAAATGAATTTAATTTTAGAGTTTTGAGAGGCGCCAATTGGCAAAAAATGCTTTTCTTTAGTAAATGGCTCTCATATCGTACCCCAGCTGTCATTTCTAAAATGTATATTAACACTCCATCTACCTGTTTTAGATGTAGACAACAGGACCTGGCTAATTGGTACCATATAATGGTCCTCTGTCCTAAAATTAGGATATTCTGGCAGGGAATTTTTGCTTTGCTTCAAATCTATCTAAAGATTTTGGTTCACGGCTACGTTAATTTAATATTATATGGTTTTGATCCAGAACTTAAATTGTCTGAAACGCTTGCAAAACTTGTTTATATCGTATTTGCAGTGGCAAGATCATTGGTACTCCAGTATTGGAGGTCAGAGACGGTTCCTACCATAGATGAGTGGCTTCAAAAAATTAAAAGAGTCAGGAAAAGTGAACATGTATATGCACAACGGATCGGGGGTCTGAGAAAATTTTCAAAAATATGGGAATCATATTTTTATTAGTAGTTATGATTGTTAGTAGATTAAGACAAGTAAAGCTTTGTGTCTGATGCCTGCACTATCAGTTTCGTTTTATGGGTTATGTTAAGTCTTATTATCCAATGTGTATTACTCGCTATGAGGTATAATGTCAAGTACTTCAATAAAAAAAAATTAAATTTAAAAAAACGTAGATAGGGAGCGGACATGATGCTAACATGTCTAAAACTTCGCACTTTCTTATAGAAAGATATCAAATAATATGCAGGCAAGCACATGATAAGAGTAGAATAGGTCTAAATGGAACTTATCACACACAAGGTTCAGAATATCCCTGGATTGTAATTCGGGATAGTTGGATGTTAAGGACATCTATAATATTATAAACAATTTAGTAAAATCATCATACTTATAATTTATGAGCTATTGAGTAACACATGCCATAAAATACATAAATCGTTGGGCAAAATATTCATAACATATCACACAAAATATTGCATTAAATAATAACACATATTGGTATATGTCTATGATAGGTTAAAATGCAAACCTGGCAAAGCATTTTTTTTAATTGATGGGGCTGGGTGCAAAATAATAATAATAATAATAATAATAATAATAATAATATTAATAATAATAATAATAATAATAATAATAATAGGAGAATAAAAAGGAGACACAAACTGTCCTTTGGCATATTCTTCATCATTTTATTTCAGAAAAGCAGGAATAGATGTTTTCCCTTTTACCCTGGAAACAGGATTTGAACCTAGTTTAAGTCTTTCAAACTGGTGATGGGGTCATGTAGTTTCCATGATTTCCAGGGATATTTCCTTTTGCTTTTGAAGGTAAGGCATCTACAATGGCGTACTTATGTTCATTGTGTTGCTTTTTTGCCTTTGGCTTGTCCCCAAATGATGAGGGAGATGGGTATATGCACTGGAACAGCTCTTGTACGTCCAGAGAATCCAAGGAAGAAGACATAGCTTATGTGTTGGTTGTTGTTAATGATGACTCTTCAAGCATAAAAGCAGTTGCTGACTCGAATGTTGGAAGAGCAACATGCCCATTATATTGTGCATATTTCACAATTGGAAACTGTAATGCCAGACAGTATGCTTGGTGCCGTTTTAGTGGTCAAAACAGTGTTTTATATTGATTGAATCCATAGGTGGCAGTTCAAACAGAGCTGCCAGGACAGACTCTTGTGAACAATCAATGCCCCTAAAAAGCCACCATACTTGTGAATTATCTAAGTTGTATAAGGACAGAGTCCAATGCATGTTTACAACAGTCAGCCATTCTTCCCCAAGATTGAAAGCTAGGATTTTTTGACATTGTTTCACGGTGTGATATCTCATTCGAAATTCCTACCCGAGTTTTGCACGGGTTTATTTCTTATTTAAAAGTAAGATCAGAACTCTGCAACGGATGATGAGAAAGACTGTTAGAAATCTACCAAAGAGACTGGAGAGAGATGAATGAAAAAAAATGATTTCTTTAAAAAATAGTCTTCAAACCAATCAATAACCCACATCCAATGTTCAAGAAGAAACGCACTGTGCCAGTTGTGTTCCGGGAATTAAAGATGCACACAATCTACAAAGTGAGTAGGATACTGGGTTTGCAGGAGTTTTACCATTTCTGACACATAACGGGCAGTCTGTAAGCTAAAGGCTTCTGCAGCTAAGGATAAAGAGACTTCTTCCTTCATTGATATGGCATCACGCTTATCTAACTTATCATGACACATATTATCTATATCTAATCTTGGCCAAAGGACATTTTCAATCAGCTTTTTGTGTGTAGGATACACAGCATTTTATGTTTCTGATAGAGATAACAATTACAGTTGGGCAAGACCATCCCATTATATGTCTCATTGGTAATGAATAAATGGGAACCATTGTTCAGAAGTGTATAGTGGGCTGGACGGATGAAACAGGCGTAGATGCCACTTTTGGATTCAAAGTGTTGCAGTCTCATTGCAGAGTGATAGAATCGCAAAGGAGTGAGTGACAGAGGATTTGAACATCCAGCTGTGCTTATGAAAGCCGGATTGTTTTCTGTGTAAATGGCAAATTCAAATGGTAACTCCCACAAATGGTGGAAAGTGTTGTGCATTTTCCATAGAAACCCAAGAACTTATGTTTCTGGCATTTATAAAAATGAAATGTATTCACAGGTAGTGACATTTCTCTATGTTGGAGCATTGTGATAGGAGAGGGTTCTGTCATGGAAATGGAGCATCTTCCATTTTTTTCTACACGTATTAAGGTGCAGATAGCTGCTTTTTTAGCCATGATCCGTGATGTAAAGGTGACATTATATGGAACATATATGGCACTCTCGTTAAGGAGCTGCCAAGGTACTTTGTTAGATCTCAATGGATGTAGTGCCCAATTTAGCTGTGTAATAGCTTGCAAACTTAGTGTGTCCATGCTGTAGATGATTTAAGTATTTTAGAAGATCAAGGGTCAATTATATTACAGTGCTTTTAGAATACACTTGTTTAGGGAGGGTTTGCATGCCATCACCAATAACCCTACATGTGCTTTGCATTATCTACTTGCCATTTTCTCAGAAACTTCTGGCAGCTTCGTTTGCTGAATATGTTGCATATCATTATACATTGCAAAGCCTTCTGCATATATGAAGTGTTTAGCTGGATGCGGTCACAGGAATCATTATTTAAATCCATTGTTTCACTGATTGTAGACAGATGCTTTTTCACACCTGCAAGGATTGAATATGCTAACCATTGCTGAACCAGCATACCCACAATCTATATAGTAACAATTACATGTGTATATTTAATAGTCCTGGGATCTGGGTGATTAGCTAAAGGTCATGAGTTGTGGAAAGAAATTGGTTCATGCATATCGATTGGCGATAAGGCTATACCTTTGGAGTGTAATATGTTTGAATTCTAAGTACCATTTAGAATCATTTCGTTTAGTTCTGAATTGTTAAAGGTTTCTTTCCTTTGCCACTCTGGAAACTAGGTCGAATTAACTTTTAGAAATTAACGTTTCTTTAAATCCCCAGTGGACCCAAATCCGAGACACGTGTCCTCCTAGACAGTTTTATTCTGAAAAAACAAATTCTTTAGGAAGTATGCATTCTCTACATACAGCTTTTTTTACCTTGGATCTGCAACATTTGGTTCTGCAAGACCATTGAGCCTCGATGATTTCTTTCTAATATTCAAAGCCTTGCACAGCAATATATTCACTGACACTATGGGACTATTAGCTTGCGATTAGTAATGATATTCTTTGTTGGCCTTTCTTCTTTCTGTAAATAGTAGAAGGTTGTTTGGTTCACACCTGTCATTGGCAGTAAAATAAAGAAATATCTCTTCTTGGAAATGTTGGTGACTATTAATGGGCCAGGCAATGGTCCTACTGTGTAGTTATATATTTCTCGAGGGATATTGGCTCTGTGTATGTAGTGGTATCCATAGTGGTGAAAGCAAATTATTTCTGTATCATTGTAGGTCAATATTTCAATAAAGATCTTCGTTGTCTGCGGCGTAAATATTTTTATGATTTCATAACTGTATGCTTATTAGTTGTCAGTTTATCCTCAATACAGTATGCCTCAGTTGGTTATGAAAAACCCCAATGATAAAGGATATAGCCTTCATTGGTTCATTGAAAAAAATGTATGTCTCATTCTATAGGCCTGATGTGTTTATTATGAAAAGTTAAGTCAAAGGTAGTTGTGACTTACGTTTTGAAAAATTGATGTATGAAATTCAATAGGCCTTTATGTGTGGTTTCTTATACACTGTGTAAAAGCACAGTAGGGCCTTTAGTTAGCCCTCTTCAGCCACTTCTAGTACCATTTGCATTCTGGTTCTCCACATGACAGCATACTGCATGGGGCAGTGAGTTAGTTCAGTGCTCCCACTGGATCTACCCACCTAAGAGCAATACCATTTTGCCTGATCACATGTGCACATACATCTGCCTGGAAATTAGTGTGCTTCAGTGCCTGAGATGATGGGCCAGGGATTCAGTTTTCCTTTTTTTTAAAAATATATTTATTTGAGCATGTTCAAAAATATACAACATACAATATATAGGTAGAAAAGGTATAACTACTTTAAAAAACCATACATTGCATCAAGTATTACAGAATCACATTGCATACTTTTAAACATAGTTTTAGTTATGATTAATTAGAGACATGGCTGAATAGAATTGTAGCATACATACTGATAGATACCGAGTTCCCATAACAAGTCATTTTAGCAGCTTACAAATTTCTTTTGTTCTCATACCTGGATGAAACAGGAGCCCATATCTGAGCCCCAAGAATTCTAGATTTTTTCCCCCTGGTTTTATAGATGGAAGTCTCCTGTTTATATATTCCCAAAAGTCTACTTAACCGCATTTGAAAAGTGGGGGCGTCAGCCTCTTTCCAGCAAGCTGCCAGGATGATTCTGAGTACAGCAGTACCTAGAAAAACGGATATTACTTCCTCCTTACTGTATCCAAGAGAGTCATCATAACCTAAAACATAAAGTCTTGACGATGTCCTTAATTCATGCCAAAAAATTTCTGCCCAATATTCAGAGATCTTTTTTTTGATTACTTCTAACTTGGGGCAGTCAGCGAACATATGTATAAGATTAGCTTGACCAAGAGCACATCTTGGACACTGATCGTTTGGCCTTTTACCCCAGGTAAACAACTTTGCAGGGGTATAATAAAGATCATATATTGTTTTATAAATTTGGGCCTTTAGGTTAGAAGCTAAAACAGTTTAGAGGATAGCATCAAGGACATATCAACATCAGTATTTGAATTGTCTAATTTAATGGCCCAACCACTTTCAACCCGTTCTAAATCGTCAGGGTGGTTATTCATCGGTAGTTCATAAATATTTCCTATCCTGGTGGTCCGCCTAACTATTAATTCTAAAAATGGGATGCCTTTTAGTTCTATTCTAGGTACAAGTTGTGTGATGGTCGTATAAACTTGTATATATTTCAAATAGTCAGTAAAGGGGATCATAAATTTATCCCGTAGTTTCTCAAATGATGGTGTAAGATCTTGACCAAGGAAATCCCCTACTTTCACGATCCCCAAGCTCTCCCATTTCCTGGAAATGCTGTCATTAAGTTGAATTGGTATAATTGAACTGTGCCAGAGAGGAGTGTATTTAGTATATTTTGGTATTATCAGAAATTTACTAGTGTGTTTCCAGATTTTAAATACACAAAGAACCAAGGAGTATCATATATTCATAAACATATTTTCAAAAAGGCCCAATGTAGACACAGTTCTTTCTCAAAGGAAAAAATTTAACCCAATGTAAGAGGGGGAGATTGGGAACTAAATATCAGGAAAGAGGAAGCAAGATGGATTATTCGCTGTAGGAGTGTTAAAGAAGGATTAAACAGCGATTCAGAAATGCATTATTTTTTATAGGACTATTCAGCTTTCTTCAACTAAACGCTCTGAGTAATTAAAAGATGACCCCCACTTCTTTTCCCTTAAATAGTGGTAAAAGCGCGATCTCTTTCTAAAGATAATACAGGTTCAAGTAATTCAAGAGACAACATGTTTCCAACTCCAATTGGTTTAGAGAAGAGACTTGCAAAACATGAGTTATTAGGGTGTATTAAAATAACTGAGGAATGTGGAATAAGATGGTATAGATACATGGATTCCAACAAGTCTATTATGTATACACTAATTGTAATACTACATGTGATTGTGAGATTTTTGATATTGTAGTTTACATATATAGGATGAACGCACCTATTGGATGATTGGTTACATTCATGTTGCAGCCAGCAGGGCTACCCCTTCTTTGGAATGTTTTGAAGAGTTAGTGATCAGGGACACCTAAATAAGCATATTTATTTGTCAAATTAAATAGCCTTTATAGTTCTTGGCTTATATCCATGATACAAATTATCCACTAACCCGCTGGTCTACATTAACAATATATTAGCACGCAATAATCTCAATTACTGTATAAACATTGTCCTGCAAATGCGCTATTTGGATAGAGCTAGCCACTATGCTTGCACCAGAAACCGGATACTACTTTCCATTCCCGATCGCTAGTCGGACGTAATATTCAGCCGTAATATTAATTTCAAGTTTCATGTAGATCAGACGAAAATAATACTATGATTTCCGCCGCATACTCTTGTTATGATGCAATATAAATATTCGGTTATCTAAGAGAACGACACGGATAGACCAGCGTGTGTTCTTTCCCTTCATTTCATTGGATTAAGACTAAACCGGAAATACTACATGTATTTCCGCTTAGGACTATACGGAATATGGACAGACCGATGTGCCACCTTCTTTAATTTTATTGGATAAAAACCAAAACTGGAAATACTACACGTGTTGCCGCGATAGGCTAAGCGGAACTTGTTGTTTTCCTTGGTCACTTAGCAACGCAATATGCGGACGTTATAGGGAGCTGCTAGCTTGATTGAGCCGCGTTTTGGCGCGGAATTAGGGACACGCTGATTGGATGCTGAATGATTGAAATAACGCTGCTCACATCTTTTCCCTTGTCGACTCTTTACCAGGCGGGTCGTCATGGATTTCGGATGCGAGTGAAACTTGAGTTCTAAAAAACTGAGGTAGGTCATGGTTAGATAATGTTTTCTATGCTCGAGGGCTTAGTGTTATTAGGGGCATGGTTTTTCTAAATAGGAATCCTTGTCTTTTTTGCCTGTAGATTGACTAATTAATATTTGGGACGCCGCTTAAGCAAAGAATGGACCTGGTGGATTGCACTTTGAATGGTAGGAGTTACTATATTTCGGGGCCCCTGGGATAATGTGGACACTCAGAACTTCAGCCATTATGGGCTTCAATTTCGCTTGTAATAGTAGAGAGTGATGTAATTTTACCTCTTTTGAATTGAAAACTAAACTTCCTCTTGTTACTTAGTCTCACCTGCCACACTATAAAATAAGACTTTTCTTCTGTGATTCTCTCCATTTAGATATTTTGATATGAGATAGTGATAAGCTATAGGCTCTGGAAATTTTGAAAGACGCATCCATTTTCATCTTCGCAATTGATAAGGAAGAGTGTCATGAAAAATATATTCTCACTTGATTTCAAGGTGAGCAGTTGTGATTACTTCATGTAACATTCCAGATGGGGGGCTGAGCCAACTGGCGATGCTTAAGAATTAATTTATTCTCCTTTATATTAGGAAACTGTGCATAAAATAGAGAATTTATGCTTTCCTGTTGGCTTTTTTAATGTATGTATATAGGGTTCTGTCAGAGGTCTAAATTAATGCATCAATTTTTTGATAGATTGTCAAATAGGCAGGCTCACTCGGATTTTGACCTAAGAGTGTTGATAATGAGTGACTGGATAATCATTGGGAAATGTCTTTTGTATTTTCAACCTTGACAGCTAGCAAATTAGAAGTTAAAGTGGAATGTTATATATTCTTTTTGGTTAACAGCTAGTTATAGTTTTCTTCTTTTCTTTCACTTTATACAGCCCTGATGATGTCCCTGTATGGACGAAACGCGTAGGCTGTATGCTGTAAAAGAACATGCTTGAACAACTTTGAAGTGACTGTTTTTTGGATTTAAGAAAATAAGAACAAATAAAAATCAAAGAAGAAGAAGCAAAGCCTGCTTTGAAGAGTGTTTTTCCTTTGAGAGAGAACTGTGTCTACATTGGGCCTTTTTGAAAATATGTTTATGAATATATGATACTCCTTGGTTCTTTGTGTATTTGTATATGTTCAGTGGTCTTTGCGGTGGACCATTCCAAGTTGAGTGTCTAAAAGATCTATTTACTTTTGTAGAGTTCAAACAATAGTCTCGTGAAGTGCAGATAAATAGGTGACTCTCGCCGCAGTATTTAGTGTAGCTTTCTATAAGGGCTCCTATTGCACGTGAGATTGTGATAACCATGGAAGATGACCGAGAAAAGTGGGCCGCTGAGGTTTCTCAAAATAAAGGTTGTCAGGATGGGTCAACCATTAGCACATCAGTGGCAAAAGATGGGTTGAAGAATTTATTCTTAAAACTAGAAAAATTAAAGAAGACAGAACTCTCAAAATGGTGGGATGGGATGACTTTAAGGAACTATCTAGATCAAAGACGTATCCCTAGAGGATTGAGAATTTAAATTTTCCCCACTTTTGACGACTTGGACCCAGATTTGTTAAAAGATTGGGAGGAGAATCTCTATGCTTCCTCCTTTACAATGATGAATATTCTAATTAAAAATTCTGAACGTAAAGTTGAGAAATTGAAATTACAGATTGCTGAAATAGAGAAGGAAATAGGGGATATGAATATGAAAGATGCCACTGAAAAGAATTATGCAATCTTAAAGGAGGTGATTAATCGCCACCAGATTCAAATCAAGGACAAAAAATTGAACAAGATAAGAAGGGACGAACGTGATTATAAACAGGGACGTATCTTCACCTTCGCCAAGGGTTTTGATGACTTTAGCAAACCCAAGAAAATACGCAGTGAAGTAGCCAGTTCAGATGTAAGTTCAATTAATGCAAGTAGCTCGAGCATTTCTTCTACTGAGGAAGCTGGGGCCACTGGGGGGAGCTCAGCGGGTGCCATCTGTTCGTCTTCTTTTTTAGACGAATTAGACAAAATAAAGAAAGGGAAGAGGAAATTTCCCCAAGTACAACAAGAGGGAGGAGGAGGCACAGGCGGTACCAGAATGGGAACAAGGAGTCAGAACTTACTAAAGAAGTAGATGATATTTTGATTGATGATACATCAAGTTCAGAATTAGAAGTGATTAATCTCTCACACAGAGACTTAACTGATGCAGAAATTATGTTATTGAAAAAGGGCCTTTCTTTCTGTCCACAAAAACATTGTGATTTCACAGAAATTGAAATTGATATGTTTAAATTTTCTTGTTTGTTAAAACTTAAGAGTTTCTTTTCCATGTGTAACAAGAATGTTGATCCCAAAACTGTGATTAAAGAATCTGATATGACAATTGAACATTTACGTGAAGTACAATTATTATTATCAATCACAGAGGGAGAGGAACTGAGTACAATGGATGTTGCTGACTTATTGGGTGTAGAAACTAATTACAATTTGACTAGTGGTTTGCGTATGCATCTAAATTCACCCCACAATGAAGTCAGTTTGCTGCAATTGACATATTTAAACAAAAAACGTTAGAAGATTTACACCAATTTAAGGACAGAGACAAGCGCACTCGAAAAAGTTGGGGTGTAATTACTGACAATTTAACCAGAGAGGAACGATTGGCCATAAGAACACTTAGGAATGACGAATCGATCGTAGTAAGGGAGACAGACAAAGGAGGGAATATAGTGGTACTAGACAAAATTAAATACTGTGCTGAAATAATCAAACAATTATCAGATCAGTCCTGCTATCACAAATTAGATGAGAATCCCATACCAAATGCTGGGCAAAAAATAGCAGAACGTCTCTTCTCTTGGAAGGAGGCTGGTCTATTAGATGAAGCGGAGTTCAAGTACTTACGAATTGTGAATCCCACTTATCCCTTTTTGTATACTTTACCAAAAATACATAAGTCTAGAAACGATCCTCCGGGAAGACCGATAGTCTCCAGCATAGGGAGCTTGACGGAACACCTTTCTGAATTTGTTGTTGGGTTTTTAAAACCCTTAGTACTTAACTTACCCTCCCATGTTAGGGACACCATGGATATTTTGAATAAACTAGAGAATGTAGTGTGGGAGGAAGGTATGAGTTTTGTAACCCTAGATGTGGTAGGGTTATACACATGCATTAGCCATGACACAGGAGAAACAGCCTTGAAACATTTTTTGGGAAAGAGAAGTGCCAGTTTAATAGAACACTCTGAAATGCTTGTGGCCATGAGCTCTCTCATACTTAATAACAATTATTTTCTTTTTCAAAATGAATGGTATCACCAAATCAGGGGCACGGCGATGGGATCCAGGTTTGCTCCCTCTTATGCCAACCTCTTCATGGGTTGGTACGAGAGGGAGCACGCCTGGAGCCGGAGAGCCGCCAACTGGACAGACCATATTCTTTTCTGGGGTCGTTTTATAGACGACATTCTAATTTTGTGGAGAGGCAGTAAACAGCAGATGGAGGAGTATTTAACCTTCCTAAATGATAATTCATTTAATGTAACACTAACTATGAATTTTCAACATGAAAAGATTGAATACTTAGATGTAGAACTCTTTGTAGTGGGAGATTCTATAGGGAGCAAACTTTTCAGAAAAGAGACAGCAACCAATTCTATCTTAAGGGCAGACAGTTCACATCCAGAATCAGTTATCAAGGGCATACCATTCGGAGAAATGGTGAGAATCAGAAGAAATTGTACTAATGATGATGATTTTGTGTCTGAAATTAAAAAGCTCAGGAACAGACTAAAAAATCGAGGGTATTCCAAAAAAATGTTGGATTTTGCATCTAACAAAATAGGTCAGCTAAACAGACAAACCACACTGGCGCCTAAACTTAAAGATAAAAAATTAAGGAGACCGATGGCATTTGTAACAACACACAATATTGATAAAAATAAAATTTTCAGGATTTTGAAAAAGAATTGGCATTTGCTAATGGGTGTGCCAGGTTTATTGGGAGAAATTGGAGCAACACCAAAAATTGTATATAGACGTAGCCCCAGTATCAGCAATCTGATTACGAGAAATTATGTTCAGCCTAATAAACATTCTAGACCAAACTGGATGCCTGTCACCCCTAATGGATTTTACACATGTGGTGGATGCAATATGTGTCCTTGGGGGCTTAACAAGACCAAGGAATTTCGATACAATAGTACTCGAATGTATCAAATTAAACAGTTCATTAACTGCAACACTACAGGAGTGTTTATATGCACTGATTTGCGCATGCAATAAAGTATATAAAGGGAGCACTAAGAGGGCTCTAAAGATCCGCATGCAGGAACATGGAAGAGCAATTTTGAATGAAGATGTCAAATCACCTATCTTTGTGCACATAAAAACATGTCATGAGGGCCAAAAAAATTTCAAGTTCCATGGTCTCCAAAAAATTGAACCCAATGTAAGAGGGGGAGATTGGGAACTAAATATCAGGAAAGAGGAAGCAAGATGGATTAGTCGCTGTAGGAGTTTTAAAGAAGGATTAAACAGCGATTCAGAAATGCATTATTTTTTATAGGACTATTCAGCTTTCTTCAACTAAACGCTCTGAGTAATTAAAAGATGACCCCCACTTCTTTTCCTTTAAATAGTGGTAAAAGCGCGATCTCTTTCTAAAGATAATACAGGTTCAAGTAATTCAAGAGACAACATGTTTCCAACTCCAATTGGTTTAGAGAAGATACTTGCAAAACATGAGTAATTAGGGTGCATTAAAATAACTGAGGAATGTGGAATAAGATGGTATAGATACATGGATTCCAACAAGTCTATTATGTATACACTAATTGTAATACTACATGTGATTGTGAGATTTTTGATATTGTAGTTTACATATATAGGATGAACGCACCTATTGGATGATTGGTTACATTCATGTTGCAGCCAGCAGGGCTACCCCTTCTTTGGATTGTTTTGAAGAGTTAGTGATCAGGGACACCTAAATAAGCATATTTATTTGTCAAATTAAATAGCCTTTATAGTTCTTGGCTTATATCCATGATACAAATTATCCACTAACCCGCTGGTCTACATTAACAATATATTAGCACGCAATAATCTCAATTACTGTATAAACATTGTCCTGCAAATGTGCTATTTGGATAGAGCTAGCTACTATGCTTGCACCAGAAACCAGATACTACTTTCCATTCCCGATCGCTAGTCGGACGTAATATTCAGCCGTAATATTAATTTCAAGTTTCATGTAGATCAGACGAAAATAATACTATGATTTCCGCCGCATACTCTTGTTATGACGCAATATAAATATTCGGCTATCTAAGAGAACGACACGGATAGACCAGCGTGCATTCTTTCCCTTCATTTCATTGGATTAAAACTAAACCGGAAATAATACATGTATTTCCGTTTAGGACTATACGGAATATGGACAGACCGATGTGCCACCTTCTTTAATTTTATTGGATAAAAACCAAAACCGGAAATACTACACGTGTTGCCGTGATAGGCTAAGCGGAACTTGTTGTTTTCCTTGGTCACTTAGCAACGCAATATGCGGACGTTATAGGGAGCTGCTAGCTTGATTGAGCCGCGTTTTGGCGCGGAATTAGGGACACGCTGATTGGATACTGAATGATTGAAATAACGCTGCTCACATCTTTTCCCTTGTCGACTCTTTACCAGGCGGGTCGTCATGGATTTCGGATGCGAGTGAAACTTGAGTTCTAAAAAACGGAGGTAGGTCATGTTTAGATAATGTTTTCTACGCTCGAGGGCTTAGTGTTATTAGGGGCATGGTTTTTCTAGATAGGAATCCTTGTCTTTTTTGCCTGTAGATTGACTAATTAATATTTGGGACGCCGCTTAAGCAAAGAATTGACCTGGTGGATTGCACTTTGAATGGTAGGAGTTACTATATTTCGGGGCCCCTGGGATAATGTGGACACTCAGAACTTCAGCCATTATGGGCTTCAATTTCGCTTGTAATAGTAGAGAGTGGTATAATTTTACCTCTTTTGAATTGAAAACTAAACTTCCTCTTGTTACTTAGTCTCACCTGCCACACTATAAAATAAGACTTTTATTCTGTGATTCTCTCCATTTAGATATTTTGATATGAGATAGTGATAAGCTATAGGCTCTGGAAATTTTGAAAGACGCATCAATTTTCATCTTCGCAATTGATAAGGAAGAGTGTCATGAAAAATATATTCTCACTTGATTTCAAGGTGAGCAGTTGTGATTACTTCATGCAACATTCCAGATGGGGGTCTGAGCCAACTGGCGATGCTTAAGAATTAATTTATTCTCCTTTATATTAGGAAACCGTGCATAAAATAGAGAATTTATGCTTTCCTGTTGGCTTTTTTAATGTATGTATATAGGGTTCTGTCAGAGGTCTAAATTAATGCATCAATTTTTTGATAGATTGTCAAATAGGCAGGCTCACTCGGATTTTGACCTAGGAGTGTTGATAATGAGTGACTGGATAATCATTGGGAAATGTCTTTTGAATTTTCAACCTTGACAGCTAGCAAACTAGAAGTTAAAGTGGAATGTTATATATTCTTTTTGATTAACAGCTAGTTATAGTTTTCTTCTTTTCTTTCACTTTATACAGCCCTGATGATGTCCCTGTATGGACGAAACGCATAGGCTGTATGCTGTAAAATAACATGCTTGAACAACTTTGAAGTGACTGTTTTTTGGATTTAAGAAAATAAGAACAAATAAAAATCAAAGAAGAAGAAGCAAAGCCTGCTTTGAAGAGTGTTTTTCCTTTGAGAAAGAACTGTGTCTACATTGGGCCTTTTTGAAAATATGTTTATGAATATATGATACTCCTTGGTTCTTTGTGTATTTGTATATGTTCAGTGGTCTTTGCGGTGGACCATTCCAAGTTGAGTGTCTAAAAGATCTATTTACTTTTGTAGAGTTCAAACAATAGTCTCGTGAAGTGCAGATAAATAGGTGACTCTCGCCGCAGTATTTAGTGTTGTTTCCAGATTTTCCATGCATCAATAATGATCTTAAATTAATCTTTTTAAAATATGAGGGTTCAATTTGCTTTAAGAGCAATCCTCTGGCTTTGTCCCCTAATAACAATTCATATATTGAGGGTATAGTATGGCCTGGAATAAAGCTTACAGTTGGTTTAGTCTCAAAAAGAGGGGCCGTTTGTTGAAGGAGAGTTGCCCATAAGTAAAATGTCAGATTTGGTATAGCTAGCCCTCCTCTTTGCTGTGGTAGTGTTAGCTTTGGCAAGGCCCTCCTGATTTTCCCATAATTCCACATAAATTTCGACATGCAGGAATCAAGAGTATTCTTGGTTGAGAATGGGATTGCCCTGAAAAAATACAATATTTTCGAGAAAATACTCTTTTTGAGGTAGTTCCCTCTGCCTATAATTGACAAGTGAAGATTGTTAACCCTATTAAGATCTTTTTTGATTTTCTTAATGAGTGGGTCATAATTAAGTTGATTATTTTCATTTACTTTGGGAGAAATGGATACACCTAGATATACCGCGTTATTAACTCTATATGGGCTTTCAAAAGATATTTTTTCAGTACACATGACCATTGTCTTGTCTCTATTCAGAGAATACCCTGAATAGGAGCCGAAGGATCGGGTAATTACTTCAATCTCCTGGATTGCCTCTGTGGGGTTAGGTGTTAATACCGCCACGTCATCGGCATGTGCCAGTACTTTGGTATAGAAACTACCAACTTTCACAGGCTCAATTACGGGAGAGGTGAGCAATTTCAAAATAAGTGGGTTGATATAAAGAGCGAATTAGATTGGGGAGCACAGGCACCCCTGCCTTGTGCCCCTCTGGATATTAATAACCTCCGATTCACTGCCCCCCACGGTGAGCTTAGCCTTAGGGTCGATATACAATGCTTTGATGGATTTTGCAAAAGCTGGTCCAAAATTATTTAACTCCAGAACTTCCCATAGGAATAGCCAAGAGACCCGATCAAAGGCCTTCTCTGTGTCCAGCAGGATCATCGACATCCAGCCCCCCGAAACTCCCATGGTGTCAAAAAGGGAGATGGCTCTACGGGTGTGATCTGTAGTGCCCTTACCGGGGATGAAACCATGCTGCCACGGGGAGACCAGATGTTCGATAACCCTGCTGAGCCGGTTGGCAAGGATCTTGGCATAAAGCTTCGAATCAGAATTAATAAGTGAGATGGGTCGATATGTTATGTTATGTTATGTTATGTTAGCAATTTTGTAAAGCGCAACAGCTGCCCTGGCAACGGAGCGTCCCGGCGCTGGAACCATCATAACCAACTGGGAGAAAAAGAAGGGAGAAAACCTACATGGGGGGAAAGAGGTGAGTTTTGATAGCTTTGCGGAAGGCCAGTAGGTTGTCAATGCAGCGGATGTGGAGGGGGAGGGAGTTCCATAACTTGGCCCCTAGCAATATGAAGGAGCGTCCTTCTATGCGACAGTACTTCGTGTAGGGGACCAGTACTAAGTGTTGCCCTTTGGAGCGGAGGTTGCGTTGGGGATTGTAGGGCGTTAGCAACGGGCGAAGGAGCTCTGGTCCCTCAGCATTCAGAATTTTAAAGGCAAAGATGAGGGCCTTGAATTGGATACGGGCTTCCACCGGTAGCCAGTGTAGTCTGTGGATGGTAGCTCTCGCGGAGCACCTTCTCGGCAGACCTACTATAGCCCTGGCGGCGGAATTCTGAATTCGTTGGAATCTCTTGATTTCCGCTTAGTTAGCTCCTAATAGCAGGACACTCGCGTAGTCCAACCTGGACAAGATGGTCGATTGTACGATGAGTTGTCTCGTTTTGGAATCGAAGAAGCCTAGGATGGGATGAAGGCTTCTCAGTAGTCCTATGCAGGTCGCGGCAACTTTTTTAGCGTGAGACTGGAATCTGAGAGTAGAGTCCAGCCAGACTCCCAGGTTTTTTGCCAGATTTTTAGGAGGGGGGGCTGGGCCCAATGAGCAGGGCCACCAAAGGTTGCTCCAGCTGTTGGAATCTTTGCCCATGATCAACACCTCAGTTTTACCTCCATTAAGTTGGAGGCAGTTCGCTGTCATCCAGTTGGCGACGAGGAAGGTAGCTCAGGAGGCTTACCTTTTTTAGGGAAAATGGCTATATTTGTATGTTTCCAGGATTCAGGTGGATTACCATGCCATTGTACGCCAAGAAACAAATCTAATAAATAAGGTACAATCTGCTTTCCAAGCACTTTATAAAGATCAAGAGGGATTTTATCTGGGCCTGCAGCTTTTCCAGTAGCAAGTTCTAACAGTGTTAATTCCACCTCAGTAGTTGAAATATCTTTATCCAGGTCATCCCTAGTCAAATCATCAATAGTCTTGCCCAAGTTTGTCTCCAAAAGCCAGTTATTTAGAAATTCTTTTGTATCGGATATTGAAAATTGATCTTCGTTTTGATATAGCTTTTGATAGTAGCTTTGGAAAGCCCCTGCAATGCCTACTGAGGACATGTGTTTGTGCCCCTCAAATTCAATGGATTGTATAGCATTCTGTGTTTGTTTCTGGCGTGTTCGAAGAGCGAGATGTTTCCCGACATTTTCCCCATTTTCATATGCTTTATTCTGATTTGCCTGAAAAATTTCCACTGCTCTTTGGGACAAACCGCTATTAATTTCTGCTTTTAGAACTAGAATTTTACATAGAGTGCTCTGACATTCGTCTCCACGGTGGATCTGGATAGCATACTGTTGCTCTAGGTTTATTAGCTCTGAATTCAGTTGTTCGTTCAGTTTATCCTGATTCTTTTTTCGTTTGGCCACAAAGGCGATAGTCTCCCCCCTCAGGACAGCTTTAAAGCAATCCCAGACCACCAGCCTGGGGGCACTATACGGATTAAAATCAAAAAATTCTTGTGTCCAGAGCTTTATATATGTTATATATTTTTTATTTACTAGGAGCTTACGATCAAATGACCATTAAGAGTATGGCCTCTTGTAATTGGGGATGTCAAAAGTGATTATAAGGGCATTATGATCTGATATAGTTTTTGGGGATTTAATCATTACAGAGTTTAAGGCAATATCTATTGTTTGCCATTATGTAGTCGATCCGATTGTGGGGGTAGGAAAAGTATGTATAGCCAGGATCCTGATTGTTTTTCAAGGTCCAGATGTCAATAAATGATGGCTATCCATAAGTTGCCTTACAGCCCTATACACTTTGGGCTTATGTCCATTATATGCCGACTGTATTTGCCTGCTCTGTGTATACCCTAGTGCTATATTGAAATCTCCACAGATAACCAATGATCCTGTCCAAGAGGCCAACTCCAATTCTAGGTCATAAAATATCTGTGGGTCGTCCAGGTTCGACCCATAGACCGAGCATATAGTGATGCCTAGGTTAAGCTGTACTATGACCCACCTGCCATGGGGGTCTGCCAATTTTCGCCTAGGTTTGCCCAAAAAAGTTTTTGCTAAGATAACAACTCCACGTGTCTCAGATGTTTGTGTTGTCAAGTCGAGAATGTTATATCCAGCTATTCTTAACAATTCTTTATCCCCCACTGGGATATGGGTCTCCTGTAGGCAGAGTAGATCATATGAGCCTTGACGAATTATTTGGTATAATTGTGCCCTCTTACCCCTATAATTAAGACCAGCCACATTCCAGCAACATATTTTTAACTTCCCCATGATACACATTGGATATTCAAACCATATATAGTACTACATAGCGTTAGATAATTAAATAAGTATGCACACATTCTTAATGTTTCACATTGCCTTACAATTGGTTGAACCTCCTTTGCTACCTTGTTTGTTGATCCATTAATTAAATTAATTGCATATTTTGACTTGCTCTTTTGTGTTTTTGCCGACCCCCCCCCCACCCCCACCCTCCCTAGTGGGGAGCTCCCCCCCACATACCCCTCCCCCCTTACACCCCAAAAACGGGCAATAAGACTCTGTAAGAGTCTGTGGTGATGGACTAGTGCTACCTGACCAGTACACAGTGAATATACAAAATAAGAAAGAGAGAACAGAAAAAAAAGAAAAAATTGGGTAAAGAGAAACAAAACCAAAGCAGCC
The DNA here is from genome assembly GCF_964263255.1 of Lissotriton vulgaris. Taxonomy (NCBI): domain Eukaryota; kingdom Metazoa; phylum Chordata; class Amphibia; order Caudata; family Salamandridae; genus Lissotriton; species Lissotriton vulgaris. Next base: position 43,769 of record NW_028245529.1, read on the forward strand.
CTAAGAGTCACCGATAAGAAGACAGGATAGGGAAAATGGACGAGAAGATAGATCATCTTAATTGCTCTATCCCATCGTATAGAATCATATCGTATCTTAGCATATCCTATCACCAAACTTAATTTTCCAAGCAACTACCTTTTTGATCATTACTAAAAAAGAAAAAAAACAGATCTATACGAATACAGTCATGCCATAGTTGCTGATACTGATATGAATATCAATAATAATATAGCAAAACTTTCCTCCACACTCCCCACCTCCCTTCCTGATAATAAAGTTAGTTCAGACTATCTAGGTATATAAACTTATTTCAGGGTATCTAGATATTCTTTTGCTTTAATCTCCGATGTGAAGAATCTAGTTTGGCCTCCGAAGATTACTTACAATCTAGCCGGGTTATTGAGATAAGCCTGTGCCTTCTTCTCTAGGAATGGTTTAATCATTTGTCGCAGGCGCCATCTCCTCTCTACAGTTATGTGACAAAAGTCCGGTCGGACAAAGTAGGAGATCGAGTCTTTACTGCGTCGCGCTTCAGGTCTGGCTTTCTCCGAGATAGCTTGTCTTAGGAGAACGTTCCCAAAATATACCAGTATCGCTCGGGGGTAACCCCCCGGTTTCACTGGAGTTTTCAAGGTCAGTGGGACTCTATGTGCACGTTGGACTTCCATGTCCCAATTCCAGCTGGACAATTCAGGCAGAGTATCTCGAAAGAGTTGTATTATATACGCGCGGACATCCTCTCCCTCAATTTTTTCTGGAATACCTAAGACGCGCAGATTATTTCTGCGTAGAAGATTTTCGCAGTCTTCCAGCTTCCACCTTACATCTGCTAGTTCTGCCTCATGGGAATCAACTCGTTCTTGGGTCGCAGTGGCCTCTGCTTCGTTTGACACAATGCGGGCTTCCGCCTCGGTCATTCGATCTTTAAAAGAGCTAACAGTTCTTGTTAACTTGCGTACCACCCCTTGCACCTTGTGAAGTGCTGCCTCCTCCTTACGACCATCTTTAGACGTTTCTTCGCGATGCGAGGCGATGGCCTGAAGAACAGTGTCCATGACAGAAGTTAGCGTAGCGTCCGGTTGGGTTGCATGATCTAATACCGCTGGGCGGGAGGAGGGAGGTGGGTGCATATGAGGAATAGAATGAGTTGAAGGAGAGTAATCCCAAACCAGCTCTGCAGCCCCATGATGGCTTTTTTTCTTTTTTAAAACTGTTTTCCTGCCACCCCTGGGGTCATTAAGTTTCAAGTTTTGGTCGCTCTCTGTGGTAAAGTCAAATTCAGCATCATCCTCTATATCCTCCTCTGTTTCTCCTGACCACCCAGCTTCCTCGGAAAATGAAAAAAAGTCAGTCGGATCTTTATCTGTCGCTGCTGCCTCAGCTGACTCTGCTGCTGCCCCCATTGTCTCTACACCACTATGTTTGTGCATCCTATTTCTCTCAATAATCTCAGGAATAGCCTCGGTGGTAATTAGATTGTCTCTACCAGAGCCATGTATCAGCGCCACTGTGCCTGCCTGGCCCTCTGGGGTGCCAGGGGTGTTTATCAAGTTACTCTCTGTACTAGGTGTTTCTGCAGGCTCTAATATCGAAGTCTCAGAGAGGGCCTGGATATTTATAATAGACAATGGGGAGGTCGTACCTTGGAGCTGAATCTCCTCCTCGGGTAATCCGGAGTGTTCGCTTTCCTCAGGCATAGCGCTGCAGGCCTCTGTATTTAGATCTATTATAGCCGGAGCAATGGGAGCTGTAATGCCAGAGGCAGCCTCTGCCTCAATGTCGCCACCAGTCTTTCGATGCAGCTCAGGCTCATGCGATCCACCCCTGGTTTTTGCTTCTGCTGGTACAACTGTCAGCACTGCCGAGTGTCTCTTCTCCCCGCTGGCTGAGGGCATTTTCGAGGGTGTTTTTGCTGGAGTTGTCCCCGGAGCTCTGCAGAGTAAATCAACCACCGAGGGGCCAGGCTGTTTGAGCAATTTAGGGGTAAGTACTGTCTCCGTGTCAGGCACTCCTGCATCGCCGATGCTGGCAACACTTGCGTGACCACCTCTCTTCAATGCGAGCTCCCGGTCTCGTAATGCTTGTTTGGCCACTCTCGTCTTTGCGGCAGCCGTTAATGCTGCTGCATTCTTAGGAGCCATATGGTCTTCTGGTTCAAGGTACACCCTTTCACTCTCAGCCGTGAACTCCGATGTTCGTGTAAGAGTCGAAAAAAATGTGTTTACTCTTAAGCCCCCAAGGAGCCGTATAACCGCAACACCGATCAGGGATGTGAAGAGTGACAGCTGATCTTTTACCACCACTCTCCTCTCACTCGTGGCTGTGCGCTCAAGGGTCGATGTGTTTCCGATCACCATTCTTCATCTGATATCCAGTATCCCTATATTTAGGGACAGCTGTGCAGCACCATGTTCCGTTTTGTTAAACCTGTGATATCACGTCTGCCGGTGTTGATTCTGTTCTGCATTCATCATTGTAGTGAGTACTGGTCAGGATGCAAAGTACAGCGGTCTAGCACACCGCCGCCATCTTGCCCCAAACACCTGATTCACTGGATTCAGTTTTCCATTGCTTCCATTATAGGTTCCCTTTGATTTATGTCCTTCTTTTTGTACTTTTGTTAGGCCATTCTACAGCTCCCCAGTCCTTAGACATTTCTTACCAGCCTATTATTATTTTGATTACCTTGCATGTGCTTGTTGAGTTTGTGTGTCAGTTTTTTGTAGATGGGTGAGAGGGTGAATACGAATAGTTAAACAAGGAGTGGGGAGAAACAGGCTATTTTTTATCCAGGTCCAGCATACATGTCCATTAGTCAAACTCTACAAAAATGGTATGCAGTTCCAAATGTTAAAAGCAGGGTTTAGTGTGTTATTTATAGGCTCCACATGTTGGTATGGAGTCACAGAAGTGGGGAGAAAAATCCTCTCCTCTTGGAAAAAGACCCTCACACACCCAGCCAGCTAGGTGTCTTGCTTCATCATCGGGCCTGCTCCTTATCGGGTCGGCGCTGCAATACCCGATTGGCACACGAGAGGGCCTTCTTTGTGGAGATCTTTTTTCCATATACCGGCGGGTGAAGTGCGTGTGAGGGCTCTAGATCAGTGTAGGTGATAGTGGTGTGTAGGGAAGTGGAGTAAAATTGGGGAGGTGGTCCACTCAAGATAATTTTAATGAACTTGGCCCCTGCCCTAATTAAATGTGAAACAAGGCGCGTATCTTCACGCTAATGATGCAAAGCTAATGCGCTGACCCGATAAGGAGCAGATCCGATGAGAAGCAGACCCGATGATGAAGCAAGACACCTAGCTGGCTGGGTGTGTGAGGGTCTTTTTCCAAGAGGAGAGGATTCTTCTCCGCACTTCTGTGACTCCATACCAACATGTGGAGCCTATAAATAACACAATAAATCCTGCTTTTAACATTAGGAACTGCATACCATTTTTGTAGAGGGTGAATACAAAAACAAACCACTGGGTGGATGAAGGAGTGAAATAGTTAACGTATGTTGACTTACTCAGTGCCTAAGCACATCATTTAATGAAGAGGCAATTTTACCTCTAAGCCAGAATTATCGGCAATGCCAGTTCTTGTTTTGTATGTATTTTTTCAAATTTACTATTAAAAAATGCAGTTTGATTATATACCGTGCTATGTTTGGAAAAAAATGATTAACAGCCAGTATGCCCTTTGACAGAAGCAATATCTAGGGCGCAAGAAAGTCCTTTGACAGAACCAATATCTGTGATTCAAGAAACCCAAAAGAAAGCTTTCTTTTTTTGTCCTGCAACATAGATATTCGTGCCACCTTACTAACACCAATGTTTATACACCCCTTCTATTGGAGATACTGTTTGGCAGAACAAGAGCGTGTGAAACTTCTTCTAACTTCACGCACTATGTCAGTTTTCCCTTAAAAATGTAGTAGTATCACGATAACACGAAACGCTGTGTTTTATGCTCGTTTGAGCTGCAGTGCCAATCACTATTCTGTGGAACTGAGAAAAGTAATATTTTACTTTTTCGTTTACATTTTTCTACATGTAAAATGTGTGAAATCGATAGTATGTTGTCTGAAGCATTTGTATCTAACTCTGCTTGACTCCTGTTACGGACACCCTTTCAAGATTGAAAGCAATATAGAGATTTCGTTCGGGTGTTTGATGAAGTAGGTTTCAATTGTTTGAGGAAAACAGAACCGTCAGAGTCGCTGAGAAATGAAGGCTAAAAGAATGAAAAGGATAGATTTCGACTTTAAGACACGGTAAGAAAACATATTGCCTCTTAAACGGTGTGTATTTTACGACCACAAAAGCTAACTAAATAGTAACACATGTTAAAAACACTGGTACAGAAGGCCAGAGCTTTGACCTTTGGCACTAAAGTCTGTCTATGGACACTCATCAACATTTCATGTGGAGCCAGGAGAGTCATTTGCAGTTCACACAATCGAATTACCTCTCAGATTTCCATTTTGCAATGCTTAATGTCTTCCTCTCCCCCACTAAACTCGGTCTAAATGGGCCATTCGACCGCTCAAGTTTCCCACTGTCACACCTGTCTGCACAGAAGAATTCCTGAGTTATATTCCTAGATCCGAGCCTGTATTAATTAGCATTATAAATGTACCTGACTTTCCAAAGGACACGCTCTTCTGGGTTACCACCCCCATTCAAACAACATTCTCCTCGCTCTTTCGTCTCTGGGGATAAAAATGCATTTTTCTATAGCGAACTAGAGCCATCGTTTGAGAATCTCAATTTACAGCAACAATACCGCTGTCACTTAATGCAATTCCCGCTTCTTTCGCCCAGCCAAAGTGCAAGTGCAGGCTGCTACTCTTTATTACAAAATAAGACAGATGCATATGCATGATGGAGGGATGAGGTTATAATACCGGATCTTGTTATCACGAGTTAATCTCCTGTATGCCTAATGGCATCGAGGTCGTCTTGAAAATGTATGTTTGATATGTTAGTGTTTAATTGACTTTACCACAACGTGACACCCTCTTTCATTGTAAACCTTCCTGTCTGATCTGACAATAACTTCAAAACCAGCAGTCAATTATTGCTTTCCATACATTGCTACAGTAAATTAGACGCTTTCCTTGACCCGTGCTCATCACCCACATATAGGTGAGAGGGGGAGGTGGGAAGCTGTCACTGATATATGGATTTGATTCCCCTTGGCAATATTGTAGCAAATCGAATGTACATCAGCCTTGAGGCTATCGGTGAGTAATACAAAACATAGTGCTATACCTTTCTTTTAGTTAAATAACTCCAGTGAAGTCGACTCCAGTCTATTCCTTAATTATCATAAACCTGAAATGCCGCAAAATATTTCTTCGAGATATCATGTTGTAGAAAGTTCGTGTTTTTTGCAGTTTTTTGATTTGTTTTTGAAAAAAATATAAGTTTGAAACCCTTAGACATTCCTAGATACCAGTTCATGGCAGTAAAACTTTCTGATTCAGCATTTTGATCATATATCTCCCATCATATCAAAAACAAGCAAGGCAAAGGCAATAGATCTGGCTATTTTCCAAGTGAAAGTGCTTCTTCATTGCTTGGCGAGGGTGCCTTTGTGGTTATATGGGTGAATGTGAGCCTGTCTAAAAGATTGGCCGGATGAATGAGTGGATCAATACATGGATTTTTAATGGCTGGATGAGTGCATGCATTTACAGTGAATGGATAAGCGCAAGGATGCCAGGATGGTAACTGCAAAAAGCCAAGATGATGGGCGGAATGCTGAACAAATCAAACATTCAACGACAGTCACTGATCTGGGTTTAATCCATCATTTTTTAATCACCATGCCATCCTAGTTTGAATCCAGCTATCTGCAAGTCAATCTTCACCCTGAGCCAGCTTTCCATGGGAACAGTCCAGCCTGAACAGCCAGGCCAGGCCCTCCCTGAAGCGGAAACAAGCTTCCTGGGACGGGTTCTGGGGTATCACCCTAATCAGCCAGACTAGCTTGAATCCAGTGGTACAGTGACCACCGGACCTATGTCTTAACATACCCTTCACACTTAGGGTGACGAAAGCAATAAACACAGATGATGGACAGTATGCTGAACAAATCAAACATTCACCCCTAATCACAGATGTAGGTTTAATCCATAGTTTTTTAGCTCACCACGCCACCCCAGTTTGGGCTCGGCCATATGCAAATCAGTCTCGAACCTGTTCTCCCTATGGGAGTAATCCCACCTGAACTGGCAGACCAGGTCCTCCCTGGACTAGAAACTGGCACCCTGGGACCGGTTTCAGGATATCACCTCTAATCAGCCAGGCTAACTTGAATTCAGTGGCACAGTGAGCATGGGACCCACATCTGGGCATGCCTTTCCCACTTACGGTGGCAACAGTAAAAAGCACAGATGATGGACGGACTGCTGAACAAATCAAATATTAAGCCCCTAGTCACAGATATGCATTTAAACTTTTGTTTTTGCTCACCACGCCACCCCAATTTGGACCCAGCCATTTGAAATGTCATTAGTGATGTCATCAGTGATGTCACTGACCATGTCATGAGTGATGTAACATGTGACGTTATAAGCATTGCATTGCGGGAGCATTAGTTATAGTTAGCTGCGGTAACTATAAATGCTGAATTTCTAAGGTTTTATATGAGTGAAATGCGAGCCTAGTCCTAGCCCATGTAGCCTTTTTTTTTTCAGTGTATTACTGAGTTTTTTTTAAATTCTATTTCCGAACTATAATGTCCATGTTCCCTTTGTTTTTTTGTGTGAATTTCTACTTTTTTAATGTTCCTTCCTAACTTTAACGTCCCTTTAACCTTTGATTTTTTTATTGAATTTTGGAAACTTTTAACATGTTATTTCCTAAGTGTAACATTTAACCTTTGTGAGTGGGTGTGCAATTGGTTGTATGGGTCTGTGAGTGGACGTGTGAGTTTCTGAGTGGTCCTGTGTGTGGGTGCACAAGTGTCTAACTGGGTCAGTGAGTGTGTGAGTGGATCTCTCACTGGGAGTCTCTGAGTGGGTATGTGAGTGGGGGTGTAAGTGTAAGAGTTGGTGTGTGAGTGGGTGCTTGAGTGAGTGGGTCCGTAAGTGGCTATGTTAGTGGCTGTTTGGGAGTGTGAGTAGCTGTGTGGGTCTTTGACAGGGGCTGAGTGGGTGTGACAGTGTCGGTGTGTCAGCCACTCTGTGAGTGACTGGGTTACAATGGAACCTCACGTGCCCCCATATTGAACAAGAGTCCACAGTTTTGCAGAAAAAGTCTACCTAACAGGAGTCCTTTCTACTGGTTAATCAGTAAGTGCTACCTACTTGGGTACATGTCTATTTCATATACTACAGTGCAGCTGCTTAATGGACCGGGAGGTATTGTTTCCAGTGATCTTGTTTGCATTTTGGCAATGTGATTGTTCCTCGTGTGTCTTCATCCAGAAATTTGTGATAACATGAATACTCCTATAGAGAAGACACGGGGTAGAACCAGCTTTTTGGAGACCCCCCACTAGGAGAGTCAAAGCCAGTGGTGCAGGGGACACCTAGATTCAGCAGGGTTCTTCTTGCTCAAATCATACATTACCAAAGAGACCAGGACAACCAGCCGTGGAGGGAAGTAAGGTATTTATTAGCTCGAGCTAAGGACATAGGTCCCAGAATGGTACAAAGACAATTCTACGGGGACTGCTGTTTTACTCCACAGCTTTCACATATTTATCGTACTGTCAACCACCCTTACACAATGCAAGTTTCTCATCTGTCCAGTTCTAGTTAGGCCTCGTGCTTCATCAGCCTCGGGTGGCGCACTCAAGGTCAAGAAGCATGTGCCTCAGGTGGCGCAATGTTTGTTGGATCTGACTTCCATGCTCACATGGCGTAGTCACAGAGCATCTGTTTCTGCTTGCGCAACACACACAGCCTCTGTCTTCCATCACATGGTGTAGTCACAGAGTGTCTGTTTCTGCTTGTGTAACACACACAGCCTTTGTTTTCAGGACACAGATGGTGGTCACAAGTCACAGTCGCTGGTCATGAGAGGCTGAATTACCAACAGCTGACAGAAAGTGGCTGAACCTCCGGTGCAACCGGAAGACAAGGTGCACGAGCAGCTTTTCAGGAGGCTCAACCAGGAGGAGCAGGGGGTTAAGCAAGGTTCAACAGAGTCAGGGAAAGCAATTCTTTACCAGGCTACCGAGAGCATGGCAACACAGAATGGAGTCTTGATGGTCATTTTTATGAACAGTTCAACAGTCCCTCCTTTTGCCATTCAGAGGCAACAATCAGTCGTCATCTAGGTCAATGTCCATCATCTCCTGGACCTCTTTCTCAACCATCATCATGGCATTCTGGTGGTGTGTCAGGTGCAGGTGCGGACCATCATGTGTACTTCACTTAACAGCATCAGTAGATGTCGATGTTGTGTCCCTCTGACACTTTATGATGGGCCCTCATGGATCGTGGAAATGGTCTGGTCTGTCCTCTTTTTGACTGCTGTGTTGCTCAGGTCCTGTGTTGACAGATGGTCATCACTTTCTGGTACTGTCCTCTCAGGTGTTGGGGCGCTGCCATGCATCTTCTCCCCTCAATCCATTCATGGCGTTGTTTAACCCTCAGTTCCATCACCAGCTTAGCCCACCCGAGGCTCGTGATGGAACGGTTCAGTCACGAGCATGGGAGGGGTTAAAGGAACATTTTGCAAAATTTCAATGAAGCATTTTTGAAACTACATTTTGGAGTGCATTTGGGGACGTTTTACACTTCAGGGACAACGGAATTGTACTAAGGTATTTATTAGGTAATCATGGTGGTGTTATTGGCAATGGTGTGGTATTGGTGAAGTTATTAGTGGTGTTTTTCACATCTGAATGACATGGTGATACCCATCTGATTGTAGGAATAATAATACCTTCCTCCAAGTTAATTCTTTACAGGGATTGACTCAGAATGGCTTCCGCATAATTCTGCACTTCCCCGCTCCTAATCAATGATCTCAGTACTTGCATTGGCAGGCTGATGCCATTGCCCCATCAGATGAAACACACGGAGCAGGTAAGGCAGTTACCCACATCCGGTGTTTCCTCTCCCCGTGGAGCCCGAGGCAATGTGAGACATATTGCCAAGCATGGGAGAGTCTCCCCTTTCTGGTGATGCCTCTCCCAACGTGGTTGCTGCTCATGGATCACAGGCCCACTGCAACCAATGAACAGGAATCACCACTATATTCCAGGGATTATTGATCTTTTGAAGGGATTGCCCCCAAGGAGCTAAGAAAAATGTTTGTTATTTTGCTTCCCAGGAAGGTATGGGAAGTAGAAGGCAACCGGGCCACACAAGCAGGAAGCAATCACCCCCTAGGTAATGGAAAATATGACGGCCATTTTCTTTTTGATTATTTATAACTGGGGCTTACTGCAGCCCTGGGAAGTCATTGTGACATGAGGAGCACCATTTGAAAGGGGTGAGTGTTTTCCATTTACTATTGTGCCCTCCTGCCATGGATTCCTGCTGAGCATCGCATCTGGGACTATGATCCCAGAGTAGAAATCCCAATAGACCACCTGGGAAATTTTCTTTTTGGGAGGTCCGACCTTCTGGCAAATAGTTTTACCCCCAGAGGTGCATACATTTAATTTGGACAAGGTTCAAAGAGTCAGCCCACAATAGTCAATGACCAACATCACTGTGATTGACGGCAAGTGACTTTAAGCCAGCACTCTTCATCCATAGCCCTATTGCTGTGTCATTAGAATTCACTTTTATCCCACTTTAGCATAGAGCATGGGGAAAAGGGGCTGCCCTCTTTAGCCATTGGCTAACTTTACGATGAGTAGGGCATGTGTGTTTGTTAAACCAAAAATATGCATTTAACTTTGCCTTATTGTTATAAGCTAAACTAATAGTTTTTCTCCAGGTTGCTGTTACTTGCATGGATTCCACTCTGCTTTCTAATCCATAAAGCACTGCAAACCTTTAATTATTTCGTCCAAAATGACACATTACCCTTATAACTGACGATTTGCAAAATTCCTAACTGCCAGCATTCCTTCATTTCCACTGACAAAAACGGTACCCCATTAGTGTGGGTAATAAAATGGAATGTAGTCCAAGCAAGTTACACCACCCTGGACATTTCTTAAATGTCTGGGATTAGTAAACTTTCCTGGGTGGCAGCCGAGCTTGGGCCCACACACCACACCACAAAATGGGTCAATTTTCAAGGCAAAAGCAAGGTGTCTTATGTTGTATTTTGGGGTCTAAGACACACAAGTAAGGTGCCATTTTATCAGGAATAGTGTGGGAATACAGAATAGTAAAAGGTTTGGTTACAGTTGGTGTTTCCACTGGATATCGAATCAACAATATCAATAGAGCAAATTATTGAGAACAGTATTTTGGAAATAAAATAAAGACAGGGAATTAACTCTAGATTTTCTATACCTTATTGCACATTTATGTACCTGCGTGGTAGATGCTGTTCCAAGGTATGTAGATGTCGAGTTAGAAAGTCTATACTTCCCTATATGCGCTTACCTTTTGACTTTTTGACCCCTGATATACTGTTCTCAATGTTAGTATGCCACAATATTGATGATGTTGATATTCAGTAGTACAATTATTATTAGCAATTAATTATCTCTTGATTAGGCTTCCAAATGTAGTCGTCCAGTGTGAAAGGACGATTACATTTTGTAAAATGCCCGATTAATCACTTGACAATACTTTACCCAAATTTCAGAACTGTACATCAGCCACTATTCCTACATTCAGTATCTAAGACACACATGTAGGTTTCTATGATCCTGTTTTTCATTCATTTTCATTCATCATATGAACTGATGCATTGTTAGTTGACAATAAAATATCATTATAAGCTACAGCGTATTTGGTGATTTTGGGTAAAACTGTTTTTGATAACTAGCAAACTCTATATATTTCTGCCACTGGAAGTGTCTGACGAATATAATGAAATATCAAATGTCTAAATTGGCCATCAAAGCAAAAGATTCCAGATGTTATTGTCACCAATGTTTATTTCTTCTTTCATAATTTCTTTTTAATGTAATGATTAGGGGCATATTACCAAAAAATTGGCAAAGAGAGGTGTTAGCCGCCTTGGCTTAACGCCTCTCTTTGCCACTTCGGAAACGCTGGGCTACACCATATTACCAAGGATGTGGTGCAGCCTAGCGTTTCCCCCTGCGATGGCGATAAGTTTTACAACTTAACGCCAGCGCAGGCAGGGAAGGTTTGTTTATGTACAGGAAGGTGTTCCTTCCTGCACATAAACAAAGCTTAAATGCCATTTTGTAGCTTACATGTGTGCTGCTTCACGCAGCACACATGTAAGTTACAAATTGGCATTTTAAAAAAGAGGTTTGTTTTTGTATAGGAAGGGAAACCTTCCTGTACATAAACAAACCTTGGCATTTTGCTTTTTCCATGTGTGCTGCACAAGGCAGCACACATGGAATAAGCAAAAACGAGGAGAAAAGAAGCATTTCTCCTCGTTTCGCCACCTTAAGAACTGGTCTTTCCTGATCTTAAATTCGGCGATGCCACCTATTATCGCCTCTCTTGATAATAAGTGGCAGCGTCGAAGTGAATGGGTGTTGCAGTGGAAGTCCCATCACAACGCCCGCTGCACACCCCCTTTCACGATGAGTTTATTGTGAAAGGGCCCTATTACCAAGTCAGCGTTAAGTCGATTAACGTGGGTTTAAGCCACGTTAATTGACTTAACGCTGCCTTGAAAATAGGGCGATGCAAATATCGCTGCGTTATCAGGGGATTGATAATATGCCCCTTTTTAGGGAAAACTATGAATGATATACACGAATGACCTCTTGCCAAATTCGAAATTCTGTTTACTTTTCAGACTAGTATAGCTTTTTAAGTTCGCCCATGTGTTACACACCTTTGTCTACAAAAAACTGCAAATTGAGAAAAATCACAACAAAATTGGAAAATGCCTATGCATAACTGGTACAAAATGTATGGTTTGTTTTTTACAACATATCTTGAGCTTGAACGCTTGGAATCTGATCTTAGCACAAAAAGTATTTTGCTGATATCCTGATTTAAAAAAACAAATGCACTTTCTTGTGCAGTACGTTTTCACATTTTTCCAAAAAGAAAACACATTTTGCTACATCGTGCCTCTTTTGCAATGTTTTTCAAGGTGAATCCATAAACTCAGGATGCCTTTAAAATCCGGCACATGTGGGAGGAAAAAATGATGTACATTTGGTCTTGATACCTTTTCTGGAAATAAGTTGTGAAAGAATTAGGTAAAAGTGCCCCAACATCAAAAAAGGATCACCATAAATAGGTAAACGACTGCACTGTGCTAAGCATATTTCAGAAACTGTGCTCATACCATTTCATTATGTTTTATTTTATATCTCTTACTTCAAATGTAATTGGCCTTGCCAATGCTTGTGTCTAATGAGTGTGCATCTTCTATATACCCAGCTGATTATTGCCTGTTAGTATGGAATGTTTGCTAGAAGATGCAGCAAAAATACAGCCATGTTGAACAAGTACGCTATTGTGATTTGTTCTTTTAAGAAAAGTATCATATCTGTTTGGCAGGACTTTCCTCCTCAATTTATTCTGTTTTTCATAACTGACATGTTGTACGCAAACCTAGTCCCATTATTGCAACTTGATACAAGAAAAAAGAAAAAGACACAAACCAGAGACGAATATAATAAAACATTAATTTAAAGTGCATAACAAATACCAGAAGCAAAACAAAATGTCCTGTACACATACAAAAGAACTTTAACAAAAACATCAAAGAACAAATATAAAAACAAATGGAAGAAGTTGTTTGCCATGAGCCTTGCCTACATTTGATTACGTTGCTGTAAATAAATGATAGTTGGTACACTGCTTCATTTAATGACATGCCTGCTCTCCCACAATGCTATTTTACCTCCCAATTCCAAACGAAGACTTAGAGGTATATTTACTAACTTTTTATGCCAAATCTGAGACGCAAATCAGTGCAAAATGTTTTTTATTTTTTTATTTTGTGCTGAAAGGTCACTGCTTTGATTTGCTTAGGGTGAAGGAGGTATTCCACCGGTGGTGTTCAGGCATTCCCATGCAGCCACTCATGGTTCTGGATGCAAAACACTCTATACTAAAATTACACAGTTTCCTATTAAAAATAAAGAATCTGTCATGAAACCAGTGGTAAGCGGGAAGCAATCTATGGTGTAAAGTAGCTTTGGAGTGTGGTGAAAAATCCTCTGTGCAAAATTCAGAGTCATTCTTGGAAGTAGTAGTTCCTAAAATAGGCATCAGTTCAATTGATGTGGGTTCAGGAGGAACTTCATAATAGATCATGGAGGTGCATAAAACATTTGTAACTCCAGAGATCAGCATCAGATTTGTCTGTGGAGTTTATTGCTCTATGTGGGTTTGGAGATGCAGTATGCTCGAAAATCCCTGACTAGGAACACAAGCTACTGATGTTACTGCTCTCACTAAGGGGTATTCCATTCAGAGTAGGGAGCAGCTGAGAGGTTTTACTTTGAATCATTCTTAGAGTCTGGGATGGTCTGCAGTACAGAATTGGCCACATGGTGCTTTTTCACATGGTTGATGCACACCTGTCTGTTTCTCTTTGAACCAGACAAAGGAGGCAGAATGATAGTTAGTTTGCCTTTTACCTCAAGGACTGTAAAGGGTGGTCTGTAAGATGCTTCAAAAGCTTGCTTATCATTAATCTTTTCATGAACTAGATCCCCTACTTTGGGGGCCACCCATCAGCAATGGTTACAACCTTCTCTTTGCTTTTGGCGGTTTCAAAATGGTTCACATTAGACAGTCTGTCTCTGACCTCTTGGATATGTTGTAAGACTTTCAAATGTTTTTCAAGGTCAAATGTTTCTTCATCCTCCTCCTTCCCAAGATTATCCAAGCCAGAAACATGCATAGGAACTCTGAGAAGATGCTTGTATGGCGTGTACACACCCACGGACCCTTCGCCTGCCACTCCTGCAAGTTCGCCTGCATCAAGACCCACACCAAATCCACTAACTCCAAACAGAGCTCCGACCCTAACCACCTGAAGTGCATCCTGCTGAACACCCGCTCGGTCCACAGACACGCCACTGAAATCTGGGACCTACTCGACACTGCATCACCGGACATCGCCTTCCTTACAGAAACCTGGATGAACGCATCATCAGCGCCCGACATCACCATAGCCATCCCAGACGCCTACAAGATCATCCGAAAAGACAGCACCAACCAAACAGGAGGAGGCATCGCCATCGTCCACAAGAATACCATCCGAATCACGACCAGCACCGACGATAACCTCGCTACCGCCCAACACCTCCACTTCAAAATCCACACCGACCCCAGGACCACACTTAGATGCACCCTTATCTATAGACCACCAGGAACCCGCACACAATTCAGCGAAGACATCACTGACTTCATCAGCCCACATGCCCTCAACTCCGAGAACTACATCCTACTGGGAGACATCAACTTCCACCTGGAAAAGAAAAACGACAAAACACCATCACCCTTCTAGACAACCTAGCTAATCTCGGACTCAAACAACTTGTCGACACCCCCAACCACGTAGCCGGACACACACTCGACCCCATCTTCACCTCCAGCAAACACATCTCCTTCGATCACACCACAGCTCTCCATTGGACGGACCACAGCTGTGTTCACTTCAGCTACAAAAAAAACACGACCCACAACCCCCACAACCTATTCCCCGAAGAAACTGGAACAAAATCACCACCGACCAACTCCTCACATCGCTCAACCAAAACCCTCCCGCCCTATCATCGGACCCAAACCAAGCTGCCACCAAACTCACACAATGGATCACCCACTGCGCTGACGAATTAGCACCCTTCAAAAACCACCAGACTAAACAGGGTAGCAAAAAGTCCCCCTGGTTCAACGATGACCTTAAGAAATCCAAGAAGCTATGCCGCACTCTCGAGAAAACATGGAGAAAAAACCCAACCACTAACAACCTGTCCACCTTCAAGACCGCCACCCGCAAACACCACCAACTGATCCAATCGACCAAGAAATCAGCATTCAAGGATCGACTCGACAACAACGCCCACAACAGCAAGGAACTATTCAACATCGTCAAAGAATTGACCAACCCCACCGCAGGCTCAAACAATATTACTTCCTCCCAACACCTCTGCGATTCGTTATCCTCTTTCTTCCACAACAAAATCGCCGACATACATAACAGCTTTGAGAACCTATCCAAAGAACAGTCCACTCCACCCAAATCCGAACCAAAACTGCACTCTAACAACCTTTGCGCCTGGAACCCAATCACCACTGAAGACACCATCCGCCTAATGAACTCCATCCATTCAGGATCACCAACCAACCCTTGTCCCCACCACATCTTCAACAAAGCAGACTCCATCATTGCACCACATCTCCATGATGTCATCAACTGCTCCTTCAACTCCGCTACCTTCCCAGAAAGCTGGAAACACCCGAACTCAGCGCCCTCCTGAAGAAACCCACAGCAGACCCCTCTGAACTTAAGAACTACCGCTCCATTTCCCTCCTCCCATTTCCTGCCAAAGTCATTGAGAAAGCCGTCAATAGCCAGCTCGCCGCCTTCCTTGAATCCAACAATTCCCTCGACACCTCACAATAGGGCTTCCGAGCCAAACACAGCACCAAAACTGCCCTCATTGCAGGGACAGACGACATCCGAACGCTACTGGACAACGGAGAAACAGTTGCCCTCATCCTACTTGACCTCTCCGCCGCCTTCCACACAGTCTGTCATAGCACCCTCATACAATGCCTCAGCAACGTCGGCATACAAGGAAAAGCTTTGGACTGGATCATCTCGTTCCTCGCCGAGAGAACCCAGAGAGTCCGCCTCCCCCCATTCAAATCAGAGGCCACCGAAGTCATCTGCGGAGTACCACAAGGTTCATCACTCAGTCCCACCCTCTTCGATGTTTACATGAGTCCCCTCGCATCCATCGCGCGACAACACAACCTCAACATCATCTCCGACGCTGACGACACCCAGCTGATCCTTTCCCTCACCAAAGACCCTAACACCGCCAAGACCAATCTTCACGAAGGCATGAAAGAAATAGCCGAATGGATGAAAAACAGCCGCCTTAAACTAAACTCTGACAAAACGGAAGTCCTCATCCTAGAATCATCCCCCTCTGCCAGGGACGACTCATGGTGGCCACCGGCCATGGGCACAGCACCCATACCTACAGACCATGCACGTAACCTGGGCTTCATCCTAGACTCCTCCCTCTCAATGACCAGACAAGTCAACGCCATCTCATCCTCATGCTTCAACGTACTTCGCATGCTCAAAAAAATCTTCCATTGGATCCCCACGAAACAAGAAAGACTGTCACCCACACACTTGTCACAAGCCGACTGGACTATGGAAACACCCTCTACGCCGGAACCACAGCCAAATTACAGAAAAAACTCCAACGCATCCAAAACGCATCAGCCAGACTCATATTGGACATCCCTCGTCAAGCTCACATTACCGGTCACCTGAAAGACCTCCACTGGCTTCCCGTCAACAAGAGAATAACGTTCCGTCTCCTCACCCACGCACACAAGGCCCTCTACAACCTAGGACCCGAATCCCTCAACACACGACTGTCCTTCTACTCACCCACCCGCCAACTACGATCCTCCAATCAAGCCCTCGCCGCAATTCCGCGCATCCACATATCCACCATGGGAGGAAGATCCTTCTCCTACTTAGCGGCCAAAACCTGGAATTCTCTCCCCCCTCACCTCCGCCTTACTCAGAACCACATTTCCTTCAGAAAACAACTTAAAACCTGGCTATTCGATAAATAATGCACACCCTCCCCCAAGCGCCGTGAGACCCTCTGGGTGAGTAGTGCGCTATACAAATTCCTGAACTTGAACTTGAACTTGAATACTTATTTAGGCAATTTTTTTAATGCTCTCTGGACTCCGTGCAGATTATGGTACCAACAAAGAACTGAACTTAGTACCCTAGCACTCAACATTTGTTTATTCATGGCATTAGCATGCTCAACTAAGCTACTAGATTCTACTCTAAATCAGTTTCTGAATTTCAGACAAACTCCCTGTATAGAAATTGTGTCACTGTAAGCCTTACAGGACCATTATTTGAGTGAAATGAGTGTACTGCCCCTATTTCTGCTAAAACAATAATGAAGATCCTTTACAACCACTAAAGCACTTGTATTTCTCTGTGGCCTGAAAGATAGGAATGATGAACCTGAATCCATAGCTACCAATATGTATTTTTATATCAGTTAACATAATTTATTGGGCTGATATGGTCCAAATAAACCACCCTGAATGGGATGATAGACTTTGTGAGAGGAGTTGGTGATGGTCTCTCAACAGTAGAGGGTGTGATCTGTTAACAAATATCACACTTTTTGAAGTAGTCTCTAGCCCGTTTATACAAACAAGGCCTTCAATAGCATTGCAGTAGTATTGCTTCGGTTGCATTAAACCCAGAATAGACCGATGCCAATCCCTCATGAGCTTACCTGATTAAATCTGATCTGGACAGCTTGTTAGGTATTATCCTATCTTCCAATCCAGGTAGAGTGACTACAGGAGTGTGGTCTGAACTAAGGGTGTAGGAATATTTAGGATCAAAGCCTGCTGGAGGATTTTTACCCTGCCTGGTGGAATGAATGGCTGTTACAATATCTATGTTGATCTTCGTTAGAGATCTGGTTAAGGCTGCCACTCAACAGTCTGACTTGCAGCTTTGGCAGCTAAATCAGCCACACATTTCCATTTAGCATGAAATCCATTAGGTTAACAGGTGTCTCGCATAGGCCAATGGAAGCTTATTTTGTAAGACAGCTACCCTTTCCCAGAGTTTTGAATCCATTCAAATACCAATGTTGCAGATCAACATTGTACCAGTGCACACATAAAGATTAATCCAACACTTCTAGAAAGGGAACTGATGGATTAATATTGTGTAATTGTAACGACCGGATTCTCAGGACAGGCAGCTCACCAACCGTGGCTAACCCAGTTGTCACGTAACGACACTCTTCGCAGGCCACTATTTACAAGATATCTAGAATACTCACCTGAGAAAGTGAAAATAAGCTATTTACAAGGCTGGATAATCAAAGATACCACTAACACCTAATGGATTCCATATCTTATCCTATAATTACCTCATCTTATATTCTTTAACGTCTCCCGACGATATCTTTAACTCTATGTTTATAGTCACGTAAGACTCTTATCTTTAACGTCACCCGACGATATCTTTAACGTCACCCGACGATATCTTTAACGTCACCCGATGATGTCTTTAATGTCACCCGATGATATCTTTAACGTCACCTGACGATGTCTTTACCGTCACCCGACGATATCTTTAACGTCACCTGACGATGTCTTTAACTTCACCCGACGATGTCTTTAACGTCACCCGACGATATCTTTAACGTCACCCGACGATGTCTTTAACGTCACCCGACGATATCTTTAACATCACCCGACGATGTCTTTAATGTCACCCGACGATATCTTTAACGTCACCCGACGATATACACTAATGGGGATACTAATGGGAATTCATCTTTAAGAGTTATTTCCCAACTGAAGTTCATAATCTCCCCTCATCATCAGTTACCTTTGCAGAAGGCAATATCCCATCCTTCTGTATGTCAGCACCTGGTTAAAAGGAAAGGTTAATCTCATTCATAAAAACAAAATTCAAAGATATTTATTATTAAATCTTTATTCTACAATCAAGCATGACAGAATGAGCAAAAGACACATGAATTAAGTTAGTCGCTACCTATAACCTAAAAGGGGATAAAAATGAATAGTTAGATGTATTCTACACTAAGCTCAGAACGACTCACCTTAGGCGTGCGTCTTTCCATTTCAGCAGCGGACCTGATCCCTCTCTCTCTCGCTTTGTCTTCAATGTGCTCGGGACTCTGCTCTCCCTCTATGGCTCACGAATACACGTTTGCACCGCTACGCCTCATTTACGCTGCCATGGTTCCAGGATACTCGAACCCTCTTCTAGACTTAGTCTCTGCCACTCCTGTATGATGTCACTACAGGATTCTCAATCACTCTCTCTCTTCGTTTCAGGATTTCGATTAGCTGATGGTATCAATCTCTATGCACCAGCCTTTGGACCAACTTCTTCTGTCTACTCCACACGCTGCTCTCTCTCTCCTCTCTACTTGCTCCTTGATATTATAGAGCTCACTTTCTCTATCGAAAATTCTGGTATTAGGCCGACTCCCACCGAATTCCTGTACCAGTCCCCGGCTCCCTTCGCCTTCCACAGTGGCCTACCTGCGTATTGAGTCTAGAGCCAGGGAGACAAACACATTCCTTCGATAAGGGCCAGTCTTGACCGGTTCCGCTCTAGCGAACAACAGGATGAATTCTAAACACTACCTTTACCCTGCAAGCGCCTCGGACAGTCGAGGCAGAAATACAAAATCGCTCCTCTCAAGCTTTCGAGCCTGTAGGTCCAAGAAAACGGAAAAAGGCACTAAACCTTGTCAAAGCGCAAAGTTAAACCCTACAAATGAACGCAAATGCAACTAGGACTAAAATGGTAGTGGATTATAGTCACCACCAGTCTGAAAATAGACTAAAAGTACCCTGTCGCTACATTCCACTCCTGACTAAATGCACTAACATTGAATGTCAAAAATAAAACAAAAGGGGAACTCAAACAGGACGTATATCAGTTGAAGAATCATAGGAAACAATACTAAAGGATCTGTCCATAACTCGTGGACGGAACATACGAAAGAAGGATGGTATACACTGGATACAGCAACAAATAATAATTAAAAAACTAATTGCTAAGAAAATGCCACCTAATGCCTGGCGCAAAGAATGAACATCTGGCAACCAATTAAAAAGCCAATCAAACCACCCTACATCTAAATGTTCCCTAACTTCTTGTGTCAACTCATGTAACTTATTAAGATGAGATCAAATGGATTTAGAATGATCTGATAAATTAAAGCAACATAGGCCCTCAAAATCTGAACAGCCATGGTCATGTTTTAGTAGTAAATAATCTAATGCAGCTCTATTCTGTAAAATAGCACGGCGCTCGCCTTGAGTGTCTGATAATAAGTCGGTTAAAATAGCAGAAGTATTATTCAAGGATTTCACCATCCAACAGGCAAGTTTGCCTAAAGTTTTGGCATTATATACAGACAACGAAGGAACACCAACAATAGAGGCAGCTAAACTAAGATATTCAGTTTTAGAAAACAAATGCAAGGAAGAATCACAATCTCTTGAAAGTGGAAGTGCATCACACACTATGCGGGATGACGCAGCCTCATCAGAAGACAACATTAAAAGACTTAATCGTGTTAAAGCCCATGGACCTCCAGAAATATTTGCAGGAATATAGGACCAGGACACATTGCCACAGGAAAAGAGCCATCCGGACGGTAATAACACATGATAATAATGGCTTGCAGTCACTATAAGACGTTTGCAACTCGTATGATTTTAGACTGAAGGGAACGCGGCAGGAGTCCTGGTAACACACACAATTTTTTCATGGGGGGAAGATGGGTTGGAATGTTCTAATCATAATTGGGCACATTTGCCTATATATTTAGGGTCACAGGTCATGTCATAACAGATATCACTTTCCGTGATATTATATGTCGAGATTTGAAAAGTCACTGGGGTTCTGATTCGCTCAGAACAGGATACACAATAATCATATGCTGAAAAATCAGAATGGAGAAATGTAGGATAAACTTCAGATACATTGAAGAAATGTAGAAGGGAGGCTGTTGAGATTGGTACAGCCACAAGGCACGGTGTGAGGAGGTTGTTAACAGACCTCATAGATGCTAAGCAAAAGTGGGTAGAGTTCATAATGGTCCTGGCTAGATGCGTCCAAAAGTTAGTAGTGATGTCCCACGAAGCAATGGAACAACGTTCTCTGTCATTAATCCGGTCCTGCGTGCTCTCTTGACTCTCGGCGCAGCAAACCAAAGGGAGTCCAACGACGACACATCCGGCAGCAGCAATCCATGCATTGATCTAAAACAAAAGAACAGTCATTACTCATTCTCGCAAATAACATTTATCAGCCGGGACTACATCCCAGCTTTCCTGCCCTGGCCTCATCAGGGGTAGCTCTATGTGGAGCTAAAGCTCCGGGAGTGATTTCCCAATAAGAAACTGTGCTTTTAACTGAATTAGGTTGAACATCAATGTGGGGAGGAAACAAACGCATTAAAGGAGAATTTGCATACAAATAAGGTCTGGTATTCAAAATCAATAAAGCATCTGATAAATGGTCTCTCCAGTTCTTTAGGGTACCGTCTGAAAATTTGCACAACTGGTCTTTTAATAATCCATTCATCCGCTCGATCAGACCCGCAGCCTGCGGGTAATAAGGAATGTGGAACACCCAATCAATATTGTTTTCTGCACAATAATTTTGTACTAATCGTCCTTTGAAATGCGAGGCATTGTCAGACTGCACCTGAAGTGGAGTACCATAATATAATGTAATCAAATCCAATGTCTTCATAGTATTTACCTGGGTAGCTCTCTTGCATGGAAAAGCGATTAGAAAACTGCTATAAGTATGAACAACTGTACAGACATATTGGCAATTTTTACTCATGGGCAAAGGACCAATATAATCGATATGCCAAATTTGTGCGGGGGATTTACCTCGAAATAGCTGGCCTTTCACCATTCTAGGCACCTCTCTTTGTCAGGAATGTTGACATATAGAGCATTGAAGTATTGCTGTTTTAATCAAATCAAGAGGAATATGAATGCCCTATCAGTAACCCACCTGCTAATAATTTTCTCTCCAAAATGTCCTGCTTTTTGGTGGGCCCATTTTGCCAATCCCGCCAAATCAGAATTTTGTCGGTCCACCACTGCCTCAGAAATTTTAGATTTCTCATCTTCAATGTTATTAAATAACTTGTCAAGTGAGTCAATAGGCATATGAGCATCAACATGAAAAACTGTCACATTGCTTTGAGGAAGTAATTCGTAAATTTCCTGCCACAATTCTTTTCCCCAAATTGTTTTATTGTGAACCATCCTATTATGGGACTGCCATGTAGGTAACCAGACTACTAATCCATTCGCAGTCGACCATGAATCAGTAAAAATATGACATGTTCCTGGCAATTCTTGTTTTAAAACTTGGTATACAGCATACAATTCCGCAAACTGACGACATCACCCTTCACCAGTAGTGCTCAACAATTTCTGAGTCGTGGGATTATACGAGACTGCTTTCCAATGTCTCTTTTCTCCTATGTACCTGGCTGAACCATCCGTAAACCATACATGTTTTCTATCCTCCACGGACAGATCATCGAACGGCATACCCCACTTAACAGGAGATTCCTGTACTATAGGTACGGAGAACTCTTTCTCTCTCTCTTCTATCGGCGCCTGCTCCACTTTCTCATGCAACATTGCAACTCCTTTTGGGCCCACGCGAGCCCGATCTTGTATATACCACTTCCATTTTATGATGCTCACTTCCTGAGCATGGCCAATTCTATGAGTTTTCGGAAAACTCAAAACCCACTGCATTATTGGAATTTCTGGTCTCAAAATCACATCATGTCCTAATGTTAATTGCTCGGTATCCACCAGAGCCCAATAGCATGCACGCAACTGCTTATCAAAAGGTGTATAACGCTCAACAGCGTCAGGTAACTTTTTAGTCCAAAAACCTAGGAGTACTCTAGTTTTACCCTGCTTTTGCCATAGGCTCCAATTTGCATACATATCTTGTACAGATACATTCATATCCACATCACCATCACGCACTGGCCACAAATTTAAAGCATGCTGAATCGCTTCTTTCGACAAATCAAACGCATCTTGTTGTGCTCTGTTCCATTCAAATGCATTCTTTTTACGTGTACCTTTGTACAAAGGGGCCAGAATCTGACTCAAATGTTGAATGTGTTGACGCCAAAAGCCAAATAAACCAATTAATCTTTGAGCTTCTTTTCTGTTTTTAGGGACTGCAAATTCTGCAATTTTCTGTTTTACTTGTGGAATCACGTCTCGATTCCCTTCATGCCAATGAATACCCAAGAATTTCACATGTTGCGCTGGACCCTGCAATTTATCAGGATTAATTTCCCAGCCTTTGCTTTGTAAATGTGCAACAATTCGTTCTAACTGTATTCGCATCTGATCTTGGGTCTCACCTTGAATTAGTATATCATCTATATAATGACACACCTTAATATTTGGGTCTACAGTCACCTCATCTAAATGCTCTGCTACTATCCTGTGACAGATTGTCAGACTATCTACATACAATTAAACAAAAGAGAGAGTGAGGGATTGAATTCACAAAGGTGAACGGAGAGTACTCCTAGTCCCCTGGGTATCAGTAATAAACAAACAAAAGAGGAGTACCATCAGAGACTGCTTAGATAAAGCGGTCTGAGTGGGATGACTGAAAAAAGAAGAGAGTCCTTCCTTTATTAATAAACCCGTCACTCACCGACCTAGTCGGTGACATGCTTCATCATCGGGGTCCACCCTGATAGCCGAATGCCATCAGGGTGTGCTGCGACACCTGGACTACAGTGGAGCTGGTATTAGTGTGTGTGAAGTGAACAAAAAAAGGGTTAAAAATTGTCCTGGTATACTTGTGTGAAAAATTTATTTGCAAGGTACTGGACAATATTAAAATTAAGTGTGTGGATACAATAAGGTATATTATGACCGTGAGTATCACTTATGTGTGAGGTCTACATGTTTCAACCCGTAGGATGGAAGGTACCGGGTTTTCGTCAGGACCAGAGAAAAATGGGTGGTCAGGGCACACTAACGTCCTGCCGTTCCCTAGATTCCATACGGAATCACGGAGGCATACCCGCACCCTAGATTCCATACGGAATCACAAAGGCATACCCGCACCCATCATTCGAAAACGGTTCGTGACTAAGCGTGAGCGCAAAATCCGTTCCGCTCACGGATTTCGCAGATTTTCGGTAAATCCGCAATCCGCGAACTCTCGCAAATTTACCAAAAATCAGCGAATCCGCGAGCGGCGGATTCGGGGGGCAAAATTTCAAGCCTTCAAGCTTGAAGTTGTTGTTGTAACTATTTTAGGATGGCGCCGGCAAGCTGCCAGCGTCATCCTAAAATAGTTACTAAGTTAGCTTCAACAGGAAGCACTAATAGATAAAATCGAGCACCTGCTTTATTTTATCTATTAGTGCTTCCTGATGAAGCTAATTTAGTAACTATTTTAGGATGGCGCTGGCAGCTTGCCAGCACCATCCGAAAACAGTTACAGCCCAGGATGATGGATGGACAGCTCACTCAAGGGACCCCTGCGCACATCGGTGTGCATAGTAACACACACATGGCCGCTGGAACTAGTTGAAGCTCAAAGTCAGTGACTCATTCATCAGCCCAAAAACAATTGTGAGCGTCATCGAGGCTGGGCAGGTGTGCCGCCCTTCTTCCCAAATCTACAGTCGAAAATCAGCTGTGATGCTGGATAGAGGCCTTTGTATCCTTGACTTTCACGAGCGCAATCCTCGTGCTGTTCCTGTGACCAGGAGCTTCTTTCTGTTGATCTGCTGCTCTGATCGGTCTCTGACCTTTTATACACACAGGAGGCATGTGAAATCGCATGTAATCCCCGCCCGTTTGGCCCCGCTCACACACTCGTGGTGGCTGTGCACCGTCTTCCCGCCATTTACCCACTATGATGGACAGCTCACTCAAGGGACCCCTGTGCCCTGCTTTATTTTATCTATTAGTGCTTCCTGATTAAGCTAATTTAGTAACTATTTTAGGATGGCACTGGCAGCTTGCCAGCGCCATCCTAAAACAGTTACAGCCCAGGATGATGGATGGACAGCTCACTCAAAGGGCCCCTGCGCACATCAGTGTGCATAGTAACACACACATGGCCGCTGGAACTAGTTGAAGCTCAAATTCAGTGACTCATTCATCAGCCCAAAAACAATCGTGAGCGTCGTCGAGGCTGGGCAGGTGTGCCTTCTTCCCAAATCTACCGTCGAAAATCAGCTGTGATGCTGGATAGAGGCCTTTGTATCCTTGACTTTCACAAGCGCAATCCTCATGCTGTTCCTGTGACCAGGAGCTTCTTTCTGTTGATCTGCTGCTCTGATCGGTCTCTGACCATTTATACACACAAGAGGCACTTGAACTCGCACAGAAGACCCCCCCATTAAAAAAATCAGCAAAATCCGTGAATCCGCAAATTCACGGATCGTGGATCCGCAAAATCCACCCATGCTTATCCGTGATGCCAAATGTAGCGACCGGATTCTCAGGACAGGCAGCTCACCAATCGTGGCTAACCCAGTCGTCACGTAACGACACTCTTCTCAGGCCACTATTTACAAGATATCTAGAATACTCACCTGAGAAAGTGAAAAGAAGCTATTTACAAGCCTGTATAATCAAAGATACCACTAACACCTAATGGATTCCATATCTTATCCTATAATTACCTCATCTTATATTCTTTAATGTCTCCCGACGATATCTTTAACGCTATGTTTATAGTCCCGTAAGACTCTTATCTTTAACGTCACCCAACGATATCTTTAACGTCACCCGACGGTATCTTTAACGTCACCCGACGATGTCTTTAACGTCCCCCGAGGATATCTTTAACGTCACCCGACGATGTCTTTAACGTCACCCGACGATATCTTTAACGTCACCCGACGATGTCTTTAACGTCACCCGACGATGTCTTTAATGCCACCCGACGATATCTTTAACATCACCCGACGATATCTTTAACGTCACCCGACCATATCTTTAACATCACCCGACGAAATACACTAATGGGGATACTAATGGGAATTCATATTAAAGAGTTATTTCCCAAATGAAGTTCACACTCTCCCCTCATCATCAGTTACCTTTGCAGAAGGGCATATCCCATCCTTCTGTATGTCAGCACCTGGTTAAAAGAATACACGTCTGCACCGCTACGCCTCATCTACGCTGCCATGGTTCCAGGATACTCAAACCCTCTTCTGGACTTAGTCTCTGCCACTCCGGTATGATGTCACTACAGGATTCTCAATCACTTTCTCTCTTCATTTCAGGATTTCGATTAGCTGATGGTATCAATCTCTATGCACCAGCCTTTGGACCAACTTCTTCTGTCTACTCCACACGCTGCTCTCTCTCCCCTCTCTACTTGCTCCTTGATAATATAGAGCTCACTTTCTCTATGGAAAATTCCAGTATTAGGCCGACTCCCACCAAATTCCTGTACCAGTCCCAGGCTCCCTTCGCCTTCCACAGTGACCACCTGCGTATTGCGTCTAGAGCCGGGGAGACAAACACATTCCTTCGATAAGGGCCAGTCTTGACCGGTTCCACTCTAGCGAACAAGAGGATGAATTCTAAACACTACCTTTACCCTGCAAGCACCTCGGACAGTCGAGGCAGAAATACAAAATGGCTTCTCTCTAGCTTTCGGGCCAGTAGGCCCAAGAAAACGGAAAAAGGCACTAAACCTTGTCAAAGCGCATAGTTAAACCCTACAAATGAACACAAATGCAACTGGGACTAAAATGGTAGTGGATTATAGTCCTACGAAAAGATATGGTACTCTGCACACCTGTATGCTTTAATCTCAATATACTATTAATCCAAAATGTGAACTTTTAATCAAACCTAAATATTTGTGGTGCTTTCGCTCAAACTGACTGGCCCTAGTCAGTGCAAAACATCAAAAACAAACAGAAACTGTTTGAGAGCAAAGCACTTTTCACTGGCTCCCGAGGGATGCTTTTGTAGAAACACAGTTATTCCCTGTATATTTCTATTTTTTCAAAATACACATATATCAAACAAATTTTGAAACAAATTGTCCATATATCACATAATCCTTGTCAAGAAGCCAAAACAACTGTGATGTTTTATCGATGTCATGTGCTTTAATGACTTTTCTCTTGCTTTAGATTTCTTCTTTTAGTACATTCACATCATGTACTGTAGTTCTTTTTAACATCATTACAGCAGTTCATCCCAATGCATTTCGGTATGAATACCTTCGTCAGGGGAATACTGAAAATTTAACATAAAACAATAATCAAAAACTCTGTTTGGGGATTTCCAGGACCCCACCTCGTGTACATGCAAACATACATTGAATTATAATTTGAAAGTTGCCATCTCTGTGCTCATGTTGCTGAGTGTGTTATTCCGTGCTCTTAAAATGAAATATTTGTGCCCTGTGCTCCAACACGACCACATGCTGATCAATACCGAAATCAACGTACCTACTACAATGCTCCAAAGTCTACCCGATGTGTGTACTAATGGAATGCCGATCAAACTGACCGAACTGCATAAAAACGAAAGAAAACGTGGTGTCACTATGTCTATTTTACAATCATGAACTTGCAGAGTGCCAAAATGTCATGCAGCGTACCTCAGCTGCTAGCCACCATTATCTTTGTTCGAGTGCGCTCTCAGTCATCGTATGTGAAACTGCCACAAGGCTGCCACCATTGTAGACGCTTCTGTTAAATAAACGGAAATCGAAAAACCGCTATTAAAATTGTGGTAGGAATGCGCTCAACTGCACAACTACGTGCCCGCATGTTCGTGCAAGGGTTTGTCACCGCCGCTCACCTGGCGTGTTTACTAAAGCTTGCTCGTAATCCTGTCGTCGGGCGCGGACGGTCTCTTCCGTATCCTTCTGTGGTTGTGCTGAACTAAACCTAACTTAAAAAGCGCGCATTAAACAAAAATGACGGACTAGTGTGGTGTTCTGGCAATGGGCGCCATCTTGAAGTGGGTGCTTGTACTACTATAAGTGATGGGAAGATATGACGGTATGTGTAGTAAGGTGATGTAGGTGTGATGGCAAATTCATTCACAGTAAATGGCATATTCATTAGTGATGGCCACAATAAAACAATCAGTGCACGTCACATTATCAAGAATGGTACATTTACAACATTAAAAGCATGTAACTCAATCGTGGCTAACCCAGTCGTCACGTAACGACACTCTTCTCAGGCCACTATTTACAAGATATCTAGAATACTCACCTGAGAAAGTGAAAAGAAGCTATTTACAAGCCTGTATAATCAAAGATACCACTAACACCTAATGGATTCCATATCTTATCCTATAATTACCTCATCTTATATTCTTTAATGTCTCCCGACGATATCTTTAACGCTATGTTTATAGTCCCGTAAGACTCTTATCTTTAACGTCACCCAACGATATCTTTAACGTCACCCGACGGTATCTTTAACGTCACCCGACGATGTCTTTAACGTCCCCCGACGATATCTTTAACGTCACCCGACGATGTCTTTAACGTCACCCGACGATATCTTTAACGTCACCCGACGATGTCTTTAACGTCACCCGACGATGTCTTTAACGCCACCCGACGATATCTTTAACATCACCCGACGATATCTTTAACGTCACCCGACCATATCTTTAACATCACCCGACGAAATACACTAATGGGGATACTAATGGGAATTCATATTTAAGAGTTATTTCCCAAATGAAGTTCACACTCTCCCCTCATCATCAGTTACCTTTGCAGAAGGGCATATCCCATCCTTCTGTATGTCAGCACCTGGTTAACAGAATACACGTCTGCACCGCTACGCCTCATCTACGCTGCCATGGTTCCAGGATACTCAAACCCTCTTCTGGACTTAGTCTCTGCCACTCCGGTATGATGTCACTACAGGATTCTCAATCACTTTCTCTCTTCATTTCAGGATTTTGATTAGCTGATGGTATCAATCTCTATGCACCAGCCTTTGGACCAACTTCTTCTGTCTACTCCACACGCTGCTCTCTCTCCCCTCTCTACTTGCTCCTTGATAATATAGAGCTCACTTTCTCTATGGAAAATTCCAGTATTAGGCCGACTCCCACCAAATTCCTGTACCAGTCCCAGGCTCCCTTCGCCTTCCACAGTGACCACCTGCGTATTGCGTCTAGAGCCGGGGAGACAAACACATTCCTTCGATAAGGGCCAGTCTTGACCGGTTCCACTCTAGCGAACAAGAGGATGAATTCTAAACACTACCTTTACCCTGCAAGCACCTCGGACAGTCGAGGCAGAAATACAAAATGGCTTCTCTCTAGCTTTCGGGCCTGTAGGCCCAAGAAAACGGAAAAAGGCACTAAACCTTGTCAAAGCGCATAGTTAAACCCTACAAATGAACGCAAATGCAACTGGGACTAAAATGGTAGTGGATTATAGTCGCCACCAGTCTGAAAATAGACTGAAATTACCCTGTCGCTGTTGTGCATTACTGTCACCCAAGATTAATGTAGATGCGCTGCAGACGGAACTCACATCTTTCACTGCACATAGTACTACCATGCAGGTTGCAGAGTACTTGAATTTAGTTACTACCACTGGTGAGCAGTGCCATCCATGTAGAATATACTCTAATAAGACCCAGTGGAAAGGCTTTTGGAGTAGGAGGAATATATTGCACATATTGGAGAACAGCTTGTGTACAAAGAGTGGGATCATACTGAATCTTTCCATCCACTGCACTCAGAGAAGAGGCCCACCCTATCCACCTCGGGTGTAGGGTGTGAGCATTAGGAATGCTTGCCTTAGTGACTGCATTTAGTGCTGGCATGACAGAGACCACAATTGTTGGTTTCCCTGCACCAGAGGGCACTCATTTAAGATAGTCTTTTACAAAGCTGCTTGTGCTTTTGTAATAGAAACAAAACAGCAGAATACAAGTGAGACTTGTATGCAATAGAACAGTCTGTCATTCATTGTAGATCACATGGGTATAACTAAAGTTACATGGTGTGACTCAAAGAAGTAGGTTGGTCTTACTGTCTCTAGTTTGTAAATATTCTGTCTCAAGCATGTCTGTTTACAAAGCCTGTAAGATACCTGTGTGCCTGCTTGTTTACTATTTTGATGAAAACATTGGAGAAATCATACAAAAATTCATACAAGGGCTTTACTTGCTTAGTGTAATGCGGCAAGTAAGTTCATCTCATCCACAGTTAAGAAATCCCATCAGGGACTGCAATTTGTTCAGTGTTTTGGGAGGGTGCAAGATGGCACACTTCTGAAGGTAATTATAAGCCAGACCCTGGCTCTCATTGGATGATTCATATCCAAGGAAGGTCAACAAAAGTTAGGAAATTTTTGATTTTTTAAAATTCTTTAACCATGTGATGTTAATAGTGTTACAGCAAAGGCTAAGAGCAGGGAAATGTCAACTTTCTAATAGTGGCATTTTCAAAATTGTAATCTGACTCTACCATAAGTTAGGGTTTTAAATTCCAATTCCAGAGACACCAAACATGAATCGGTTATCTCTTCTTATTTGGAAATTACACTTATCAAATATGAAAAGATAACTCCTCTAGTAGAGATAGGCCTTACAGTAGAGATGAAGATAATTTGAGAGTTTTTCATTACCAGGACATACAAAACCTAAAAGTACATGTCTAACCTTTTGATTGTACAGCCTCATGCTTTATGGGCTACCCAGTGCCTACCTTAGATGTGATTTACATGTAATAAAAGGGGAGTTTAAAACCTCACAAGGAGGTTTAAATGGCAGATTGAAACTGCATTCAGGCTGCAATGGCAGGCCTGGGGCTTCTTTTACAGTTCTACTTAAGTGCATGATACAATAGGTGGTGCACGGCCACAGGTAGCATTCAACTAGCATACTTAAACCCATTTGTTTGAGTGGGATGGTGCTTGTCACTTGACCCTGCTTACGGACCTGCTACACACGATTTTCTTCTTCTGAGCTTATTCCACACCTGCATGGGAGAGGTGCTGTTGGTTATTTCATGCACTCTCTCTCAAGCTTAAAATTCCTCTTCGATTCCTGTTTAGCGGAGTGGTGCTGTGTTTGGCGCGTGCTTCCAGGGAGCCATAGTTTTTTTCTCTTCTACAGTGCTGGCAGGATCTCCACAGTGGTAGATAATGACACTGAAGGCAAGTATGGAAGACGGACACCTGCTAGGATCCGTCTCTCCACCTATCTGATTGTTCTGTATTTGTTTGCTACTTCACTCGCTCGCACGAAGAGCTGCGTGTGAGTTAACTTCAGTTGTTTTTTCTTCTTTGGCTTTGTGTTTCTTCACGCACAAGGTGTGAGAATATACTCCCGTAACTAGGATTATGTTGACACGCATGGAGAGCTACCTAGTCAATTGTTCCCTGCACAAGTAGAAGTGAAGGTAGTGTTCTGTGAATATCGCTCTGGCAATCACGATCTCATGTCTCTGTGAAGTAACAAGAGGCTTCAGAGATTTAACCTTTGAATCTGTTGGATACTTATTGACATTCAATCAGAACTCGCATTTTGTTCATTCATGACTGTTTACTGGAGTGGACTCTATCTATCCTGGTAGGAGTCATACGTTTATACCAGTGTGTACTTGGGTCTTGGATGTCTGATCCTGCCAAGGCCAGAGGGACTGTATTAAAGTGAGTGGTGTATATCTGAATGCATACTTGTACCATAGACTTTTTATAGAGTTGTTTGCATGCTAATTCACACTCTTTCTTTTCTCTCACTTAGGATCTTCTGCTGTTCTGCATACCTGTAACAGGAAGGGTAAGCAGAAGAGGTCTTCTCGTGCATCACACAAGAGTTTGCTATTTTATCCCTTATCCCTTTTCCCATGTGGGCAGTCTTACAGGGGATGGGTTTATTTGTCCCTATGGGAGCCTGTGCATGGGGGAAGTGGGTATCTAGTATCGGCCCTGCTGGTTTATCCGGACGGTTAGTGGCATGTGGTATCTGCTAACCTGAGAGGTTGACAAGCCCACGTAACATTCCCAGCTCGGGCGATGAATGTTCATAAACTCCTTGCCTCCTTCTTGAAGACAATGACCACGTTACAGTTGGAGGACAATGCCTTCTGAGTAGAAAACCAAGAGGTCAGGAAATATATTGGTTCCTTAAGGAATGAAGTGGCTGGGTTGTCCCAAAAAGGTGGTCAGATAGGTGGGGGAGGATCTTACGCTAACCACTTCCATGCTTGTGACAGAACTGCTCCGTCACGAGCCTCGGTTGAGCTGTGCTCATGATGGAGCGGTTCCATCATGGCCTGCTCAGCGCGCCTGCACGGTGCTGATTTTGCGCCTGCGCAGCGCGTTCTATTGAGCGGGCGGGGCCATGACGGAACAGCTCCGTCATGAGCACAGCTCAACCGAGGCTTGTGATGGAGCGGTTCCATCACGAGCATGTGAGCACCGCTCGGTCCCCCTCCCCCCTAGCGTCACAGCAAAGGGGTTAAGGAGTAGACACGACCTGTGCCGGACCAGTCAGCGCAAGGGTGAATACCAGGAGCAGGTTTTTTTTTACGTCCTCTCATCAATCTCTGTCGTACATGGGTGTATCTTCCATACAGGTCATTCAGTCCCCGCAAATCCCCATAGCAGGTCCCGCACGCTTTTTAGGGGATCACTGACAGAATATCGAAATCACAAATATCGACCTACAAGAATATCGAGTCAACAATATCGATGGCAAAAATATCGACATCCTATCTACAACATGGTAAGTACAAAAATATCGAAAAAATAATATCGATGTAAAAAATATCGATGTTAAAAATATCGATTTTTTTTTAATATATATAAATGTAAAATTAAGTATATAACACTAATAAATAAAATATACATATTTAAAAGTATCTAATAATGTTTAAAATTAAATAATTAATACATATATATATTACTAATACATTAATTAAATATATACACTAAATATATAATATATAAATACAGAACAATAAGTATTAATACTTATTTTACTAATTTATAAATTAATAAAATATATTCTAATTTACTAATTAACATTTACAAACATAAAACAATAACATAAATAAAATGTAAGTAATAAAAAATAAAAAATAATTTTTTTACAATTAATTATATAAAACATTGGATAACATAAGGGTAAAAATTACTATTCCTACTCCAGAGAGTGCAACAGTAGGGAAAGCGTTTCATAGCGTAGGGGTAAAATTACTATTCCCACTCCAGTGGGTGCAACAGTAGTCAAAACTGACCCTGATCCCTAAAAATACCCCTTTACCCAAAAACTGAAAACTGACCCTGAAGCCTAAAAATACCCCTTTACCCAAAAACTGAAAACTGACCCTGAACCCTAAAAATACCCCTTTACCCAAAAACTGAAAACTGACCCTGAAGCCTAAAAATACCCCTTTACCCAAAAACTGAAAACTGACCCTGAAGCCTAAAAATACCCCTTTACCCAAAAACTGAAAACTGACCCTGAACCCTAAAAATACCCCTTTACCCAAAAACAGAAAACTGACCCTGAACCCTAAAAATACCCCTTTACCCAAAAACTGAAAACTGACCCTGAAGCCTAAAAATACCCCTTTACCCAAAAACTGAAAACTGACCCTGAACCCTAAAAATACCCCTTTACCCAAAAACTGAAAACTGACCCTGAACCCTAAAAATACCCCTTTACCCAAAAACTGAAAACTGACCCTGAACCCTAAAAATACCCCTTTACCCAAAAACTGAAAACTGACCCTGAAGCCTAAAAATACCCCTTTACCCAAAAACTGAAAACTGACCCTGAAGCCTAAAAATACCCCTTTACCCAAAAACTGAAAACTGACCCTGAAGCCTAAAAATACCCCTTTACCCAAAAACTGAAAACTGACCCTGAACCCTAAAAATACCCCTTTACCCAAAAACTGAAAACTGACCCTGAACCCTAAAAATACCCCTTTACCCAAAAACTGAAAACTGACCCTGAACCCTAAAAATACCCCTTTACCCAAAAACTGAAAACTGACCCTGAACCCTAAAAATACCCCTTTACCCAAAAACTGAAAACTGACCCTGAACCCTAAAAATACCCCATTACCCAAAAACTGAAAACTGACTCTGAACCCTAAATATACCCCTTTACCCAAAAACTGAAAACTGACCCTAACACTAAAAGTACTCCTTTACCCAAAATTAATTAATATTACAATTAAATTACTTCCCACCCTATTCCCCTATAAACCCACAACCCGCTCCAGTACTAAAACATATAATTTACTTAAAAATATACATAAATTATCAATTAATTAATCAATTAATCAATTAAAATAATTAATTGACAATTAATATTTAATTGTAAAATAATTAATCTTGTAAAAATAATTATTTAATTAAAAATAAATTACTTCCCACCCTATTCCCCTATAAACCCACAACCCGCTCCAGTAGTAAAACATATAATTTACTTAAAAATATACATAAATTATCAATTAATTAATCAATTAATCAATTAAAATAATTCATTGCCAATTAATATTTAATTGAAAAATAAATTAATCATTAAAAAATAATTATTTAATTAAAAATAAATTACTTCCCACCCTATTCCCCTATAAACCCACAACCCGCTCCAGTAGTAAAACATATAATTTACTTAAAAATATACATAAATTATCAATTAATTAATCAATTAATCAATTAAAATAATTCATTGCCAATTAATATTTAATTGAAAAATAAATTAATCATTAAAAAATAATTATTTAATTAAAAATAAATTACTTCCCACCCTATTCCCCTAAAAACCCACAACCCGCTCTGGTAGTAAAACATATAATTTACTTTTATATTTCTTTAAGTTATAAAAACATATTAAACACATATTATAACAATTACTTTAAATACTTAACTAAAATTTCTAACACATATTAGTAAATCGAAATTACTTACATCGATATATATGCTATCGATATTAGTAATTTCGATATTACTTACATCGATATATATGCTATCGATATAAGTAATTTCGATATTACTTACCTTAGGGTCGATATTCTGGCCATCGATATTCTGGACATCGATATTCTGTCCTTTCGATATTTGCAACTCGATATAAGTGTAGGTCGAAATTACTGTAATCGATATTTTGACTGTTTACCCTTTTTAGGTGATCCAAAAAAGTTCAGAATTTGCCTAACTGAATTTAGGCTGCATTTTCTGTGCAAACCCACGGTCTTTCACTATGACCAATCCAAAACAGCCTTTGTCATGTCTTACTTGGGTGGCAATGCAGCCAACTGGTCAATCCCATTAATTTAGAAGGACAACCTCATTCTGTATGATTTTGCTGGGTTTTGCACGGAGATGCTCAAGCTGTTCGATAGGAAGTCACACCTCAGATGGGGAACTCATCACTCTCAAGCAAGGATCACAGGATCTCCTGACATATATAACTATATTTAACCATATTCTTGTGGAAACTGATTGTCCTCAAGCAAAGAGAAGTACCCTGTTCTATCAAGGTCTTAGAGGGGAATTGAAAGATGTTGTTGCCCAGGTGATACATCTCTCCCAATAATGTGAGGAACTCATCAAACTTACTATACAATTGGATCGCTGATTACAAGAATGCAGGTGTGGCAGGAGTCCCACTGAACAAACTTTTTTTTGTTCCTCGTCCCAAACTAACCAATGAAGACACATTGAGACATACAGAAGGTGTAGAACCCATGCAGATAAAAGGGATCCATGGCAGCCTTTCTGCTAAAGAACACAACAAAATGTGCAAGCAACGGTTGTGCTTGTACTGTGGAAAGGAGGGCATTTCATAAAGGAGTGGCAAGCGTGGACTAGAACGCCAGAGGAATCAACTGCCACAAAGTCGCAAGCGACTGAGACGCAATGGACCAGCAGCGAGAAGCTGGAAAACTAGCAACCCCGAGTCAGTTTGAGATCCCTTACTCGAGGGTGGAAGAAGCTCTATTGGATTCTGGGACCACTGGCAATGTTATTGACAGAACCTATGCCAAAGACATGGGCATACCATGTCAGAAAAAAACACACCAGAACCAGTAAAGGCAGTGGACGGAACAGCCCTGACAAAGGGCCAGTAATCAATCAATTTAGACTTTATTCGGTTAAAAGAATAATAACCATAAAAGTACATAAAAACAGTTCATAATGATACAATATCAATACATAATGCAAAAAATTCAATTAAAACATGGATTAAATTTAAGTAAGCATGGAGACACCTTCCCAACAGATGGGTATAGTCCGCCTTTGACCTTATTGACCGGATATATGGTGTACTTTGGGTAAAAGTCATGTAAGTCCCACACAGATATGGGGCCGTCTCTTTTTTGGGGTGGGTTGGATCGTAAAAGGGGGACAATGTTCCTATTTCTAAATTTCACTAGGACCAGATCCCCACTAATATCTTTGGTTAGAGACCCTAGCCAGCCCACCCTTCTAACACACAGGATTCCACCGTCGTGATTGGGTGCGAGTGGTCTGTTTTTAGATAGCCAGAATATGACCTTGTTTAAGAGTTCCTGGCGACTTTCGAGTTTCCCGTGGGAGGGTGCCGGTATTCCTGAGAGAACAAAGACAAATGGGGCGGCTTCTGGGGGTAAATGTATGGATGCTACTCTTTTTGGATCCACTCTGTCAGCAGTATACTTAGTAAACCCAGATTTAGGGGCGACTTTAGGGACAGTTATAGCAGGTTTATTAGGAAGCTGTAAAGAAGTTTGAGCATGTTTTCTTAAGTTAATGGGCAAGGAAGCATTGGGGGCAGTAGATAGGTCAGAACCATTGGGTATTACCTTCTTAGAGATGGACGGAGAATGAGTTTTAGTGTTTATCTCTTCTGTTATGATAGTAGCTGGAAGATCTCTTCCCCCATTTTAAATGGATCTTTAATAAGTGTTGGGGATTTGGCTAGAATTGTTTTCTCAATACCTGTTAGTTTATCACCCAGGGCATTGATTTTTTCTACCAGTGGTAGTACGATAGAATTTAGCAGTAGCTCTGACTGAGATAGTAGAGGGAGATAGTGAGAAGGTACTTGGTCTGCATTATTTCCAGTCTCCACCTTAGTTAAGGTGGGGTTGGTGACTGGCGATGTCAGACCAGCGCACAATTTTGAAGTTTTCGGGTGATTCCCGCTGTCATTAGTCCCGTCATGCTTCCTTTTGTCATTTGAGCCCTGAAGCAAAGCAATACCTTGGATATTGTCTTTTAGAGATGGTGGGAATGAGTCTCAGGGTTTCCTAATTGGGGTAATAGTGCTGATGTTTTTTAGGGGGGTTGGGGATGCCACTAGGGCATACTTAGTGCCACATAGAGCATTTATTTCCTCCCAAAAAGGCAAGTTCTGCGGGCTATCAGGGATCAATGGGGGAGATTGCCTAGTTACTAGCGATTGTCGCAGCTCATTCGCATCTTTGGTGGAAGTGGGCAGTGTTCTGCTGGTCGCAGTAAAGTTCAGGATCCCCTGGCCTGGGTCGCATGTTAAAGGAGATTTCATGTTGGTCCCCTTGCGTGACATAGTACAGTGTGGTAGTATATAAACGATGAGTATAGCTTTCAGGGGAAAATACACTGTCCAAAAAATGTCAATGTAAAGTGCTAAACAATGTAACTCCTCTTGTCGCGGTACCAAGGGGGGTGGCTCGTCCCATCCTCCTCAGGCCTCTGAGGGCCACAGAGGGCCCGCCCTTTGCCCGGGCTTAGCCCGGCGTCCCGCTCGCATCCCGCGAGGGAGGTCTGACGGCAGTTTAATGCGCCTCCTGGCGCTATGATTGTTCACGTGGTTCTCTGGGCTGCTGGGGCTTGTAGTTTCCCTAACCTACACTCACGCGACGGCCAGCGCTTCCCCAGATGGTGATGGGAGCGGGCAGCGCGAGGCAGGCAGGCGGCAATCCCAGCGAAACTGAAGGGTCAGCACTCCTCCACCCGGGCTCCCAACGGCAGCAGGCAAGTTCCCAGATGCTCCCCTCACTCGGCAGGGCTGACGGCAGTTTAATGTGCCTCCTGGTGCTGTGATTGTTCATGTGGTTCTCTGGGCTGCTGGGGCTTGTAGTTTCCCTAACCTGCTCTCACGCGACGGCCAGCGCTTCCCCAGATGGTGATGGGAGCGGGCAGCGCGAGGCAGGCAGGCGGCAATCCCATCAAAACTGAAGGGTCAGCACTCCTCCACCCGGGCTCCCAACGGCAGCAGGCAAGTTCCCAGATGCTCCCCTCACTCGGCAGGGCTGACGGCAGTTTAATGCGCCTCCTGGCGCTATGATTGTTCACGTGGTTCTCTGGGCTGCTGGGGCTTGTAGTTTCCCTAACCTGCACTCACGCGACGGCCAGCGCTTCCCCAGATGGTGATGGGAGCGGGCAGCGCGAGGCAGGCAGGGGGCAATCCCAGTGAAACTGAAGGGTCAGCACTCCTCCACCCGGGCTCCCAACGGCAGCAGGCAAGTTCCCAGATGCTCCCCTCACTCGGTAGGTCTGACGGCAGTTTAAGTCACTTCCTGGCGCGATGATTGTTCACGTGGGTCTTTGGACTGCTGGGGCTTGTAGTTTCCCTAACTTGCACTCACACGACGGCCAGCGCTTCCCCAGATGGTGATGGGAGCGGGCAGCGCAAGGCAGGCAGGCAGCAATCCCAGGGAAACTGAAGGGTCAGCACTCCTCCACCCAGACTCCCAACGGCATCAGGCAAGTTCCCA
The DNA here is from genome assembly GCF_964263255.1 of Lissotriton vulgaris. Taxonomy (NCBI): domain Eukaryota; kingdom Metazoa; phylum Chordata; class Amphibia; order Caudata; family Salamandridae; genus Lissotriton; species Lissotriton vulgaris. The sequence continues at coordinate 82,347 of NW_028245529.1, forward strand.
GATGCTCCCCTGTTTTCATACTGTCCCCATCATAAAACAGTTTGGCAAGGAACATTACGAGATGATTCAATTTGATTTAATCAACGCTCCCCATTTTTGCCTGATTCTAGGCATGCCCTGGCTAACCTCTCATGATCTCACCGTACGATGTGCTTCTCGTTCTGTAGTAATAGACTCCTCACTTTGTCTGGAACACTGCACGAAGGAAACAATGTTTCATTGATGACCTGCGGAGTCTCCAGCATGTCTTTTATCTCATGGATGTATGCAACAGCAGGTCTGCTGTGTTACCTCTGTACCTCAGGATTATGACCAGTTACGTCAGTATTCAGTAAGCAAGAAGCAAGCCATCGTCCTCTGCATTGGAAGTATGACTGCCAGATTGAACTAATTCATGAAGCAGCCATTCCTTGTAGCCGGATAGATGCTTTAACTGAGCCGGAGATACAACATGTATGCCAGTATTTATGCCAGTATCTGGATGAAAACCTTGTAACATGATTCAAATGTCCATCCTCCTATCCTGCCAGTTCTCCTCTCTTTTTTATTCCAAATAAAGAGGGTGATTTAAGGCATTGCATAGATTATAGAGCAATTAAAAGAGTTACCATCAAGAACCGGTACACTTTACAGCTCTTATCTATGTTGTTAGACCAATTAAAGGGCACCAACATCTTGACAAAATTGGATCTCCGAGGTGCCTATCATTAAGTATGGCTTATTAGAATATCAGGTTATGCTGTTTGGCTTTTGTAATGCATAAGCAGCATTCCGATAATTTATGGACAAGGTGCTCCAAGTAATGCTGGACGTCTTTTGTATTGTGTACATAGATGACATACTCATCTATGCCTCCTCATACTAAGACCATCTGGAACATGTGAGAGCAGTGCTTCTGAGACTTAAGGAACATTCCTTCCTTGCTAAGTTGGAGAAATGTTCATTCCATGTCTTTGAAATTGAGTTCTTGGGCTATGTAATCAACGGAAGAGGAATAAAAGATGGATGCAAAAAAGTCACTGCCATTAACCAATGGAAATCCCCTACAATGGTTAAGACACTCCAAAGCTTTCTTGGCTTTACGAATTTATCAGCGATTCATCAGAGACTTCTCCAAGTTCACTCAACCGATAATCAGCCTGCTGCACAAAGGGGTATCATTTTTTTTTACATGATTTTATTGTGCATCCATGATCGTACAGAAAGAAAAGAACAGCAATTAAGAAAAAAAAAACATATTCATACCATGGTACTTCGGTCAGAGGTAGATAAGTTCCTACATTAATACAGATCATAATTAAAGAAAAAATAAGGCAAAGAGATGAAGATAAGAAACAAAAAACTAGGATTTATAAACTCATGTAGGTCACCACAAGTCCCCAAATTTCAAGACCAAGTTTCTTTTTCCATTTACCTTTCAAAGCATATAAGGAATGTTCAATATTGAGGGATGCCAGGAATCTAGCCCTCCACACTTTAAAAGATGGTGCATACTTCTGCAGCCACATTGAGGCAATATATAGCCTTATTACAGCCATAGCAAAGAATATCAAATATTTATGTTTAAACATAACTGAATCTCTCTCAGTTTCCTCATCTATCCCCAACAACACATGAGCATTAGACAATCGTACCACCCCACTCAATATCTCCTCCAAAAATTTCTCAACATGCCCAAATAAACTTTTTAAATGCATACAAGAATAAAAAATGTGTAGTATATCAGCTTCATCGGACTGACAACGAAAGCATTTCTCGTCATTAGTACCTCCCCACCTAAGCATTTTAACTGGTGTATAATATAAATTAAAGATGGTCTTATAGTGTTGTGTTCGGAGATTAGCGGCCAAGAAAAGTTTCCCAGCCATGTCACGAGAAGTTTCTATCTGAGTCCCAACCCGGCTAAGCTGAGAGTCCAATTTTAAACTATGAATATCTAAGTCGTTACCCCTGGTATTTAATAATGAGGAGTACAAATAACCAATACAAGAATTCTTGCCCACGGCTTCAATTACAGTTTTTTTTTTATCTATGTTCCAATGAAGCTTATACAAATAGTTGCGGATTTAAAGATATTTAAAAAATTCACAGCGACTAATTTGAAACTTCTCAATTAACATTTCAAAGGACATCAAATCCAAGTCACAATGTAAATCTACAATTCTTTGAACCCCTTTAATTCACCACTGATCTACTATTCGATCCCAAAATATCAACGGGAGAAGTGCCAAAGCAGTTAAGGGAGTATATCCAGTTATCTTCCCCATATTATAAAGTTGTTTCACGGACCTCCATACCTTAAAAGCTGCTATAAGCACCTTGAACCGAGTCCTTTTGTAATAGTTTGTAGCTATATTAATGATTAGGCGATTGTTGGCTTCACAACCTAATAACATTTGAAAAATAGAGGGAGCTTCTGCTGCATTACAAAATTATGTTCCTGTTAAAAGAATGTTCATGTGTTGTAACATACAAACAAAATAATAAAGGGTGAAATCCGGAACAGGCCAACCACCTTGGTCATAAGGTAAGGTCATAAATCACAGGGCTCTCTGCGCTTTCCCCTGTGCCCACAAAAATCTAGAACATAAAGATTGTAACCGCGCAAGATTAGCTGCGGTATCTCCAGTGGGACAGCTCTCAGGAAGTGCAGAATTTTGGGTAGGACAGTCATTTTAAGAACATTACATCGCTAAGGGTAGGCGTAAAATCCGTTTTGCGGGCGAATTTGCGCATTTTCCGCCATTTCGCGATCCGCGAATCTCACAAAATCGCGGTAAAATCCGTGAATCCGCGGGGACGAATTTTCAGCCAAGCAAGGGTTACAGCAGCAGGTGCAAAAGTTGAACCTAATTTCTTTGTAACCTTTTACAAAAGGGTTACAAACAAATTAACTTCAACTTGGACACCTGCTGCTAATTGCTTCCTGGCGCCTCGTTGCCTACTTGCAACTATTCTCTGATCCTGCTCTGACCCTTGAAACAGGGTCAGAGAATAGTTACAAGTAGGCAACGAGGCACCTGTCCAAGGAATTAAACCTCATCAGGAAGCACTTACAGATATAAAAAACAGGAAGAAGGGAGAGGATGGCAAATACACCCATTTTGAGTTGTCAGGAGGGGTTAAACTAAAAGAGACCTTTACAGCACAATTTTCATATGCATTTTGCTAAAAATAAAAAGCTGTATGTTCTGTAGGGGCAACTCAGGAATCTGGCCCTTCAGAGATCCAGCCTCTCTTTCTTTCTCTCGTTCTCTCTCTCCCTTTCTCTTTCCCTCTCTTTCTCTCTCTATCTATCTATCTATCTATCTATCTATCTATCTATCTATCTATCTATCTATCTATCTATCTATCTATCTATCTATCTATCTATCTATCTATCTATCTATCTATCTATCTATCTCTCTCTCTCTCTCTCTCCCTCTACCATAAACGACTGCATGGGTAACTTCGCTATGCAAGCGGCTCGCGAAGATGAGAAAATCCCCGCGAACACGCAAAAAACACCGCGAACACGCAAAAAACCCAGCGAACACGCAAAAAAACCAAAATCCGCAAATTCGCACAAATTCGTGAATTTTGCGGATCGCGAATTCGCAAATCTGCAAATTCGCGGATCGCGAATTCGCAAAATTCGCCCATGCTTATACATCGCCCTACCATAGATAGACGCAAGCATTCAAATCTGTCCAGTTGCTTCTTTACATCTTTCAGTAGAGATGACCAATGGCCTCGACTAGTGCATTTAAACAGGCCCGCAGTTTAATCCCTAGATAACTCACTTCCTGCACTACCCGTTGATCCGTGCATGATGTAATATTAACACAAAGTATTTGAGTCTTAGCAGCATAAAGCTAATAAGCAGAAATAGCTCAGAATTTTGATGCCAACAACTCAATTTCTGGCATAGCAGTATCGGGATTCCGACTTACGATGGCCACATCATCTGCATATGCCAGAACCCGATAATATTCTTGTTGCCATATCACAGGCTCAATCCTACAGCTAGCCCCAGGCATTTTTATGAGTGGGTCTATGTATAATGAAAACAGTAAAGGGGAGCAGGGGTATCCCTTGTGAAATATGAACCGGAAGCCCATTGTACAAATTTGTGCTATAGGTTGCAGATAGAGCGTTTGTATGGCTCAAATAAAATTAGGCCAGAACCCCCGATGTTGTAGCACTGCCCACAAAAATTCCCATGCAACCGGTCAAAAGCCTTTTCGGCATCTAATAGTATAAGACTAAAGGGACCCCGTAGTATTGACAATATTCATTAGTGTCACCACCCTTTTAATGTGATTGATCGTCCCTCGTTGAGGAATAAAACCATGTTGTCTTATAGATACCAACTGGAATATAACCTCAGCTAACCGGGTAGCAAGGATTTTTTAATAGATCTTACTGTCTGTGTTTAATAAAGATATAGGATGATATGAAGCTGGATTATCCGCAGACTGATCTTTTTTTTTAACACTATAATACTTGCCTCGTCCCATGAGCGAGGAGGGGAGCCCATCTGTGCCTGCCTAAACATAGCCAACATATCTAATTTCAAACAATCAAAGAAAACTTTGTAGATTTCAAGTGGGAGCTTATCCTGCCCAGCGGCCTTTCCCAATGCCAAGCTAATAAGAGCTTGCTCCTCCTCCTTCAAAGTTATAGGAGTCTCAAGGAGATCGGCCTCTTGTTCATTAAGGTTGTTATCACAGAAGTGCAAGGACAAAACCTCACCCACTTGTATATCATAATCCTCCCCTTTATATAAAGTCTCATAAAACTAATGGAATACTTCCAGGATCCCCGCCTCTGTCTCTATAAGATCACCCTGACTGTTTCTAATTGCACTAATCCTCGGGCCGCCTCTGTAGTTCTTAGTTTCTGAGCGAGGCACCGTCCACTAGATTCCCATACTCATAATTCAAGTGTTTTTTAGTCATATATTGCTTGGCTGTCTCTGAACTCCAATACATATTGATCTTAGCCTTACAGCGGGCTACTTCAGTCAACGAATCTGAAATATCCAAACCCCCAGCTATATCTATGACCAGCTTCTCTTCTGCCAGCGTAAGTGCTGCATATAATTCCAGTAATGCAGTGCGCAATTGGTTTTGTTTATATAAACCATAACTAAGCACCTCTCCCCTAAAAGCGGCCTTAAAGGCATCCTACACCCATCCTGTCCCTGCGGTATTCCGATTAATATTAAAGAAATGTTTAATCCAAATTTTAAACTTATTACCGCGTGATATATCACACAAGAGTTTCCTATCAAAGGAGAAAACACAGAGTTTAATTCCCGTCCTACCTATAATTAGACTTAATACAAGAGGGCCATGGTCCGAGGTTATACGTGGGTACACCTGAATTTTAGCCCCCACCAACATTGACCGTGGTACCAAAAAATAGTCAAACCTTACAAGTTTTTGATGGGGGCAGGAATAAAAAGTGTAACCCGGTTCATCACCTCTCAATTCGGCCCAAGCATCCACCAATCAATTGTCAATGATTGAAGTGCCTTAAAGACTTTTGGGTTTCCTCCCATTAAATTGAAAGTTATTATCTCGTAGCCCCGAAGGCCCAAGATGTATATTTAAATCCCTGCATATTAATAAAGAGGTAGGCCACTGAGCTAATTCCACATTGAGTCCTTCAATAATTAACGCTTCATCACAATTTTACCCATAAATAGAGCAGACAGTGCATTTCTGCTTCTGAATACAAATAATACATTCAGCAATGGCCCATCTCCCTTGCTTATCAGCTAATACCCTACCTTTCCCTTGGATGTGATTTTTAGCTAGGATTGCCACTCCTCTCGTGGTAGTACACTGGTGTGTACATATCAGCACTTTAAAACCAAAACTCCGAGTGCTACTTTCTTTTAGCCCAAGGAATATGGGTTTCCTGAAGACAGATCACATCGCTCTGAAGCATTGCCAATTCCTTGCAACCTGCTGCCTTTTAATATAATTATTCAAACCGCTGACATTCAAAGAGCAGCATCGGATACCATTAAACATTCCACTAACCACCATCCCCCTGACTGAAATTTATGGTTATCGTTGTGCAAACTGTATAGAGAAGACACTTAGGTATCCAGGTCCACTACCCGGCACGATCATGGATACTTATTTTTTTTTTACCCCCCTACCCTTCCTCGCCCAGCCCCCCACAAACCCCCGCTCTCTGTGACCCATCCCAATAGAGGCCTAAGGACCATGTCCTCAGTGATGGTAAGTGATTGTGAGTGTGAATGCGTCCCACTGTGTGCCGCCCGAAACCCTTCACCCCGCGCTGCTACTACCTCTCATATTGTGCACATCGTCTAGTTACAATACCCACCAGACACAAAAGAAAACTGAGAACCCAAACCCTTAAGCCTGACAGATTCCCATTGTGTCCAAAAACTCTTGTGCCTAAATTTCTGAAAAGAAATAGGAAGTTTTTCCTTTATGAATCACATTAAGCTTGGCGGGGTTTAATAAAAACGCCTGACCCCCCTTGGTTTGAATAGGTGAAATCATCTGTCATAAACGCCACCTTTGTTATACAGTCACCTGTCAAAATTCTGGGCGTACAAAAAAGTCCCAACCCCTGTCTTTTAGCGTCCTATCTGGCCTAGCCAAATCGTATAGAGCTTAACAAAGCAGATAATTATGCAAACGTATAAGAATTGCTCTGGGTTTTTCCGCCTCACCCCCTAGCTTTCGTTTCTGCGCAAAGGGAAATCTGTGCGCCCTTCTAATCTTCATATCCCAATTCCAATCTTTTAAATCCTGGAAGGCCTCAGCAAACAGTTACACCACAAATCGTCGCATGTCTTTCCCCTCGCTGCCTTCGGGTACACCTAAAAGACGGAGGTTATTTCTGCGTGCTCGGTTTTTAAGATCCATAAGTTTCCAGTCCACATCCTGCCCTGTTTTCTGTAATGTAGTAATTGAAGATTTTTACAACGCCACTTGATCCTCAACTGAAGAAATCCGCTCCTCTGCTTCATGCACCCTAGTTGTTACCTCGGTACAAAATTTAGCAATGCGGCGGACAGTATTTCGTAGTTTGTGCACCGCCCCCTGGGTCCGCAACCCCTCAGCTTTGGTTTCCTCCCTGTGGGTCATAATGACCTTGAAGATTGTTGTCAGAGTAAGCTTGCCTTCTGATTCACCGTACAAGTTTCCACTTGCATTTCCTTGATCACGCTGGACACTAGGCGAGTTATCCCAAAGGGGCAGATTAACAAGACTCAATCTAACGTTTGAAGGTGATTTCGCAGACTCATACACTTTACGAAATGTCTCGTGGCAATCTTGGTTCGTCATAGAATCTAAACTTACTACATCTTCTTCTTGTAGTGAACTACCATCGTCTGCCCAGTCACCAATGTTACTCTGTTTGTCCAAGTCATACCCATTCTTCGAGGTGATGGAAACTTCAGACATGGAGTAAAATTGCTTCCCTGAGCCAGCAGAATCTCCATCATTCACTACAACCATTACTGGATCATTGTCAGAATTACCAGTTTCCTGGAGTGGAGGTAACTTTGTGAGTACGTTGAGCCCGGATGGCAGATTTGGCTCAGCTCGTTCCCCTATATCTAGACAGTCTTCAGATCTAACAGCAGGCATTATAGGAGAGACTCTTGCTTTGCTTATAGCCTTACACAGTTCAACCATACAATCTCCTTCCTCTCCTCCGGGCATGACCGTTGTTCCAGCAGCTACATTGCTGCCTGTAGGTGTAGGCGTGATTTGCTTGACAGGTGGTATAACTTTTTTCCTGAAGATATCTGGTACTGTACGTTCCTTCCCTGGGGTTTCTTGTTGCTGACCTCCTTGCATATTCTGTACACATTCCCGTTTCCTAACTCTCTTCTGGATTGCTCGGGGTGACTTTGGCTGTTAGGGACATTCACCAGTGGGGGGCCCCAATGCACCCTCCATCACTCCTCGTCCAGCCCCCTCTGTTGCTGTTACTGTTGTTGTTGTCAACGCTACTGCAGCCGTTGTGCTGACCGCATTGGCCACAGCTTTTGTCTTTGCCCCCTTCTCTTTGGAGCCATCACCACAGACAGTCCAGGTGAGGAGAACCCCCCCACAGCCCGTGTACTTCCCTGCGAGAGGCGCCTTTAACTGTGGCGGATAGGAAGCCACCTGGGCACTGTTTTTCCTGGCCGCGATGAATGTAAAACAATCCTCCGATATCATCAAGTGCGCAACTCCACCTCCCGCACTAGCTTGGCGTCTGACCCGCTTCTAACCAGCTCGCAGCTCCGGCTCCACTCCGAGAATGCCGCTGCCCCCGATCTCACTCGGTAGGTGCTTCAGTTATGTGCGGACTCCAATCAGACACAGCCTCTCGCGGCTCCGATTCCTGCTTCCAATTTCTCCAGAACTTATGCCCCTGCTCGCTTCACTTCACTCCCCCAATCCGCTCCAAGAACGCAGCTACCCCCGCTCTTACTCGGAGTGTGCTTCAGTTATGGGCGGGCTCCAGTGGGACACAACCGCTCACAGCCTCTCACTCGGACATGATCGCAGCCGCCATCTTGCCTCCGACTCAAAACAGATTTTCTAAAGTCACAAAGGGGTATCCTATGCATGGAACGAACAAGCAGAAGCCACATTCCAAGAATTAAAGTTTCAATTGACTCAGGCTCCTGTATTTCAGTATCCTAATTCTGACCTGCCATTCCTGATGAAAACTGACTTCTCGCATCATGCCCTCGGAGGAGTGTTGCCCCAACGACATCCAGAGACCAGTCAACTGCATTCCGAGGCCTTCTGCTCTAGGAAGCTCACTCCATGCGAAATGAAATACAACAGAACAGATAAGGAATTGTTAGCTATAAAGAGAGGTTGCAAGGAATGGAGGCACTATCTTCTTGGAGCAAAGCATATGGTTGAGATCATCCCAATCTGTTGTTCCTGAAGGCAGCAAGAGCTCTCACCCCCAGACAGTTACGTTGGTCTCTTGTCTTCTCCGAATATGATTTTATCATCAAATACAGATCGGGACATCAAAACAGCAAGGCCAATGCACTGTCCAGATAAGACCCTCTAGGACCACCAGAAGATAACCCAAAGACAGAGCCCCCATCTGTCCTACATAGCGGCTCTTTTCAGGACAAAGCAATAGCCCCGATAACATCTGAGGACTTTCTGGATGACCTAAAAGTATGTTTAGAATCTTTGGACAAACAGGCCTGAATACTTAAAGAACCAGAAAAGAAGTGAACAGGGCGATCTGTTATACCAACGTCAAGTCTTGTATGTTCCTAGCACTATTCAACAAACCTGTGTACTGCAGTGGGCTCATGATTCTCCATTGGGAGGCCACATGGACCTTTCTAAAACAATAGCCACCATCGAAAGGTACTTCTGGTGGCCTGCATTGGGGCAGACCACTAAGAACTTCATAAAGGATTGTATAGTCTGCGCTCAAGGTAAGTCCAACCATACCAAACTGACAGGATTACTTCAACCCATTTCTGTTCCCCCCAGACCATGACATAAGACATCGATGGGCTTCTTTGTGGAGATGCCACCCAATAATGGAATTACTGTAATACTCGTGGTAGTGGACCATTTGACTAAGATGGGTCATTTTATTACCATATCAAAAATGTATTATTGTATTTCTTCAGCATACAGTCAGCAGGCCAAGTTCCAATAAAATTTTGCAATTTTTATTCCAAATTTGTTGCAGATGAATCAATATGTCACATATTCATGAAGTCTTTCCAGCCAAAAATATGGAACGCTTCACAAATGTGCGTATCATTTTTGCTCTAGGGCCATGCTAATCTTCTCTGTATTGTTCAAATTTTAGTATTTGTGCCGCCGAAGCGTTCCATATTTTTGGCTGAAAAGACGTCATTTAAGGAAAACAGACTATTTTTTTTTAAAAACTGTGTTATTGAAAAAGCAGTCACAGAGATAGTGGTCTGTTAACCCCAACAGGCCACCATCCCTGTGAGCGCCGGCCATTCCCAGTTCGTCACAAAATCTGACCGGCCTCATGAATATTATTCAGGAAAGTCCTTTGTGACCCATTTGGGAATCGCAAACAGTGTCTCAGACAATGTTGTACATCAGTGTTTGCGACTCACAATTTGCAAATCGCAAAAAATGTAAATTGCGAGTTGCAAACACTGAGGGCCATACAACTCCCCCAATAGCCCCAATCTCCAACCATAAGTAATATTTCTCCAACACATACACTAAATGAGCAGCTACTACAAAAGTAACTTATCCCCTCTCTCTACATCAGGGGCACCTCAAAGCTTGAGATGTTGAGTAACTGTTTCCTTGTAGGTGACTCCAATCACAATTGGGGACAGCACATTAGTGGATTCAAATGAAACAGAATAAAAGAATTAGAAAACCAGAATGGGAAATAATAATTTAAAAGTCAAGCTTGACAAACCTATGGTGATAGGTGTGCCCTTATTTTCTTAGATGGTAACCATGATTACTACGGATGACTCCGTAAGAACTTCATGGCGGCTCTCATGTGTGTTTATATCAAAAATAAACTACTCAACTGTTTCCAAAGCATCCAGGACCAGCGTGTCATGTGCCAATGTTACATAAACTGAGTCTCTGGCTCAGCTCTAAATGGTTTGCTTTCCCATCCACAGGTGACATGAGTGAACTTAGTTCGACACTCCAGTTCTGGAATATGAAAGCCAGGTTTTTGTAGCACGCAGAACTACACCTAATACATAGCTGAAGTGATGTCAAAACATTTGGGTCCTTAACAGTCCCTAAACAGGGATCCCGGACAATGTAATGGTCAGAAAAACGTTTCTTATTCTCGTCAGTCACACATGCACACACAAGATGCGCTACAAAATAGACACTTTAGGTAAAAAGTATGTCTATTTCAACAGGTGCACCCAGTTGCTCAGCACCTCTTAAATACCCACACAGAATATAATTAAAACAGCACAAATCCATGTTGTAGATGACAATAAATCGAATATTTCAAAAATTGTTAAAATGCCATCTAAAATCCTAACACCCTGAAACCTACTTCTATACACTACGTTAGGAGAGCATGGAGATTAGAATAACTTGTATCTAGATTTTCCTAGCGAGAATGAGCGCACTGCATACCTTATTTACAGCAAAATGCTGTAATTATTAGGGGTCAAGGAGTCCATCTACCCTGTGAAAAGGAAGCATGTGTTCAGTATCAGCTCCTCCCAGGCTCTGGTTTGATATCAGCTTTCAGTAGAAAGTGCAACAATGCAGCAGCATCTCAGGCAGGCAGGAACCTCTCCGGCTGTATGTTACTCGTGATAATCTGGGGAGTAGAACTTCTTCTAAAAGGTGGTCAAGTGACAGTGCTTTTAAGTTGTAAGATACATTTCTAACATCACCTTAGGAATGTTTGATATAACCAATGAGCATAAAGATTCTAGTCTAAGACTCATTCCGTTAAGAATATAAGATATAAATACGACAATTCAGACTACACAGTTTTTGCTATTGTTTGTAGTTGACTTTGAAATTGAAATAGAAAGGCACTTGTTCCAGACTGATGTCACATGAGATGTTTTGTTTATGTATTTATCTAAATGACTTGACAGATCGTGAAAAGATAAGGACAGATGACATCTGCATCAAAGGAAGACATGTTGATGATTCTGCAATATCATGTCATAGCCTACTTAAAAGTTGAGCCTTATGTCATTACGGCATTGAAATATTTGCACATATTTCTAACTTGTGTGCAAATCCCAAATAATGAGGTAATACTAGCACTAAATGTGCTGCATTACACCACATAATTTTCTTTTTCTTTCACATCATTTAGTCAACCCTGCTGCAAAATGTGGTCCAACCCAGCTGCATAATTGTAATGGCCCTGCCTTCATTGTTTTTATGTAACACATCCTTTGCATTGATTTTACACACTTGTATGATTTACTGTCATTTTGTAATGAGTGCATGTGATGTAAAGTTCTCTGAGACCCTACATTGGGAAGAGTAGCACTATTAAAGAATTAAATATTTTATTTAATTTGTTATTCATGCAAAAACTCCTACAGTCTAATATATCTGACACTCCAGTGCATTTATGTTTCTTTTATGTAGGACTGAACATAAACAAAAGCTTGCTTCCAAATCATAGTTTCTCTTAAGTACTTGTGAGGAGATAAAAAGCTGTGTGCCTTTGTTTCACCTTCATTGCTCTGGCCTCAGGATGACAGGCTCAAGCACCCAATGTGGATACTACTTCAACAAAAGGAGGACTGACAGGTCTGTAATTCAGGCTTTCCTCTGTGCTGCAGCTGGAAGTGAAACTAAAGAAAACCCCTCACCACCTGCATATGCATATTGCTGCTCAGAGTGGAAACCAGACAACATGCAGGTGCTGCTGAATGTGCCCAGGTGTTGCAAGACTACAGTAGGACAAGTTTAGCATAATTCATGGATCACAAACTTCATGGCAAGGAGGATGGCGTCCACCCCAAGAAAATTATGGATGCAGCAGTTTGCACCCAGACATTTATATATTGACTGAACAAACCATAGGTTTCAGGCCCATTATAGTTAGAAATTAGCATTTAAAAAACCTTAGAAATACACTGAAAAAATATAGGTTTCAGGGATGTTATAGCTAGTCGGACATTTCACTCAGACAACCATAGGAATTCCCCTGTTATAGTTAGTTGAGCTAACTATAACTTGCACCTCCGCAATGCACAGCTGATGACGTCACATATTACATCATTCATGACATGGTCAGTGACATTACTGATGACATCACTGATGACATCTCAAATGACATCACTGATGACATCATCCAGTGACTGTGTGTTTCTGTAAAGTTTAAATATGTTTGATATATATGCCAAGGTGTATTGAAGAATGAATGGGTGTATGAGAGTCAGGATGGATGATTAAGTAGGTGCGCAACTGACTGTATAATTGAGTGATTTATTGTGTCTTGCTTAATTTAATGCATGTTTTATTGACTGATACAGACATTCACACAGTTTAGGTTGTCAGTTGTTGTGTAAGCAGTTGCATGGTTTGGTTAGCAGCTAAATGAGGATCTACATGAGCTGTTGATTGCTTGTCTGAGTACCTGTATGGGTGCCGGAGTGTCTGTGTGGATGGGTGGGGCTGTGACTCTCTGCATAGATGTGTGAGTGGATAATTCACTGGGTATATGTGTTCAAGTCTGTAGGGCTGTATGGCTGGGTGAGTATGTGTATGAGTGTCTTGGTGAGTGAATGAAAGCCTCAGTGGTACATGTGTGAGTAACTGCATATGTGAAAATGCTAAGTTCTAATTATAATGGTCATTAAACCTATGTTTTTTCTGTGTTTTTTAATTATCATCCCATTCTCAACCTGGTGAAAAATGCAAATCTCACCACTTTTCCATCTGTACCTTCCGCCAATAAAATTGCCACAAACGAGAGTCACAACTAACTCTAATCATATGCAAAGTAGGCGTTCTCGTGCACAAAAAACACGAAAACAACACTTCCCCATATTTTAAATGACCAACCAAATGTGCAATACGATTCAAAAAGCAGGCGATAAGCCGAGTTAGCAGTAAAAAATTAACATCAACCTTTAACTGGTGTAAGGAGGTCAACTATCTACTCCGTGAATTGGACCCAACTCACAGCCACATCTAAATTCCAACATGTGATAGAGCTACTGATCATGAAACTCTGACACCCAACAAGGCCACAACACCCAGCGCCACCACAACCTCCCCCCCGGACCACCCCACCTACTACCACTTACGTAGCGCAAAACAGGACAATGGACCTTCCCAAAACACCATGCCCCTCAGCCACACTATAGCTGAAAGTTGGGAGAGGCGGCATCCAACTATATATGAAGGAGGCAAGTCACCCATCAATAATAAAGCACACAATGCCAAGTACTGCACAGAACTCACTATGCAAAGCACAAACATCTCCATGTGGAGATATACTATTGATACTTCAAGTGTAGTGCACAGTGGACGCAACCATGTTACCTCAGGCAGTGGGGAAATTCTCATTCATGTAGATTTTTTGTAGTCCCACTAACCCTCTTTAACCAAAGTGGATCCCACATCTGTAACTGTGTCCTGAGTCCTGAATGACAGTCAGCAGAACTTCCTGGCAGCGACCACAGCATCAGACTCCCTTCAGTCTTATTTGTTGTTCTTTTCTTTAAATACAATTGTTATATGCAAATCTATACATGACTAAGATTCTTCTTTGTCTAACTGTACAGGGACACTTCCAGGCCCAAGAAGGTTGTTGGGGATATGTTGGTAATGAGCAAAAAGGGTGCGTTACCTGCTGATGTGGGGAGAGGCAGCGTCAAAAGAGTATCTATCACAGAAAGAACTCCGATATGTTTCCACAAATGCCTCCGACAGGTGCCAGCTGACGGAATGAATCACAAAATGATTTTTTAATACTTATGTAGTGTAAGTTATAAACAGTTCACACCGAGGATCTAAGAGGAACAGCTGCGGCAGGTGCGCTTGACTCACACACGCAGTACAACGAGTTGTCCGCATCATTGTAGCTATCCGTGCCCTGTTCCGTCGTACGTCACACCACTCCGATTATGTTCCGACATTGGCCCCACATAGCTACCTGTCGAAGGCATACTCGCTGTTGGTGTGCTGCTCAGTGGTCTAGTTCTCAACATCTCACGGCCACTCCCTGAGGGCAGGTTTGCACACACATCCGGCACATGCTTCACAGGCCATGTGACCACCCAAATATAATAGATCAACAACATCACATCCTTTAATACCGGTGCTGACTGGCTGACATATGCTCCATGGCTCTCAACCATAAAGAGTCCATGAAAAGTTGCGCAAAAGGTTAGTTGCACCCTCAGCTGTATGGCCGTCAGCGGCCTCCCATCCCCTTGGTGCAGAATTCATATTCATAGGGTTAGTGCCACCCCAAACTTATGTGGCCATCAGGGGCCTACCACCACTTGGCACAGACTTGAATGCCGTAAGCTTAGCGACACCAAACCCTGACGTAGTCTCCGTCATTGACGACTCAAGACTCAGCGACATGTGTGAGATCTGCAGGGCCGCAGAGAAGCTGATGTGCTCTCCATCATTCAGGACTCAGCGACATCTGTTAGATCTGCGAAGAAGCTGATGTGGTCTCTGCCATTTAGGACTCAGGACTCAGCGACATATGTAAGATCCACACAGAATCTGATGTGGTCTCTGCCATTCATGACTCAAGACTCAGCAACACCTCTGAGATCGGCGGGGTTTTGACAGGCACGTGCAGTCCGCCAACTGCTGCACACTCCGCTGGCACCAGGTAATTTTTGGTCATGGATACGCAGGGGCAACAGTCTCTCTCTCTATCTTTCTCTGTCTCTATCTCTCTCTCTCTCTCTCTCTCTCTCTCTCTCTCTCTCTCTCTCACTTCCCTCTCTTCACTCTCTCTCTTCATTCATTTCCTTCTATCTCTCCCTTCTCCTTTTCTCACTCCCTTTCTTTCCTTCCATCTCTTTTTCTCTCTAGCTTGTTTTTCCTTCTCTGTTTCTCTCTCTCATTCCTTTGATATGCGCATTACATACGTCCTTATTTTATGTTTTATTTTCCAGGCTCTGTCGTCGACATCCATGGTCCCCACAGGTGTCTCCCAACTTGTTGTTTTCTTTTATTTTTGTTAAATTTTGTTTATTGGTTTATTTTGTATATATGTAGAGATAGATATAAAAATAAAATGTGAAAATAGTTTATGGTTTATATATGTTTATAAAAAAACTAAAGATTGACAAAAAAAATTATTAGCCTTTTTGGTTGTTTTCTTAACTGCTGTGTGACTCTTCTTATTACTGTTATTTGCTGGTATTCTCCATGGTGTTAAATTTCTAGGCACTTATTGCGGGAATATTGGTGATCTCTGCAGTTTCCACCAACTTCTGAATACTGTGTTAGATTTATCTCAACTTTAGTTGCATTAAAATGCTGATGATGAAATGCAGAGTAGCCGCTCCCATGCACCATTGCGATTTATTCTAAATACTAAAATTCTGTATTGAATTGCACTGAGGTACTGCCTGCACTTACAGTGTACACACATAAACAATGAAGAAATCTCATTTTATTTATATTGATTTAGGAATAGTGGGTCAGGTGCTTCATCTTGACGGAATACACTGCCCAGTTTTTATATTGTTCTGCACACAAAAAAATGACATCACAACTTTCACAACAACTGCAATGCAAAAGAAGTTCTGGCGATAACCCACGTTACCACCAGGGATTTTACACCTCCTTTATGCTGATGTTAAGCAGGGCGACTACCTGCAGCACGAAAGGAAACACAATCAAGAGCCACACCAGAACACCCACAGGTGCCATAGAGTCAATGAGCATGATACAAGAATACCCATGAGGGCCACAAGACTCATTTGCAACAACCACTGGACCGCCAACGTCCCCAAACCCGCATATGATCAAGTGTGTCTGTGTGGTCATTGTGTTAGCATGATGGGCACGGGCCCTGCAACATCACAGTGTGCTGTCTTCAGCTGACGTTACCATGTAACCTCAGTGTTGGCAGTGACCCTGGGCATGTAGCTATGCATGCATCCTCCTTCATGCACAACAGATGTGTGCTGGCCTGGCGTACACAGGTCAGCGCAGGGGTGTGCCTATCCGGCAAGGAAAACGGGGTGTCTCAGACATGTCCGTGTACAGGAAGTGCAGTAAGTGTGTCTCTGTGTTCTGGTGTGGCCTGCAACAAGGGCTGTAGCAGACAATGTTGTAAAGTGGCATACACCACCACCAAACGGCCTGTCATGGTGTAGCTGGAATACCACAGGACATGCCCAAATTGGCATTACAATGCTGTGCCGGACGAGTGCACGGGATACAACAGTGCACCGTACAAAAGTGTGGGGGCTCTTGAGAGGGAGGATGAGCTGTTTGACAACGTAACACATAGTGAACCCGCCCATGTGCCACGTGCTGGGCATCTCACCCATGATGACCATGGTCGCAGACATCCCTCAACACCCACGACTGGCCTTTGTACACATCCTCTATGAATGCAGCGTGGTTTTCACTTCTATGCTTGTTCAGTGGTTTCATGTTGGTGGTTGTATGACTTATGCTCCTTGTTGGCGTGTTTCATTTTGACCATTGTTTGTCTATACTTGTGCTGTACTTGATAGTGCATGTGTGCCATTGTACCCATCTCCCCCATCCCCCTACTCCCTGCTTCTTGCTTTTCCTGTTGTTGTTCTTTCTATAATTATGTTCCTTCACACATAAATACATGTAAAGAACAAATTACAATACATCCTTGATTCTTTTACGTTTCAAGTCTTCTCTCTCTTACTTTCTTTTTAATATTCCATATAAAAAGTTTTTTTCATATTCAACGAGACATAGAAGTCTTAAGTGCAATGTATCCTATCAGCACACTTTCCAGAACATTCTACAACATGTGCAGGTTAAAAGTCAATCAATTTTTTAAAACCAAACGATATTCTTGTGCAACATTTTCTCGAACATTTAACGGCACATGAACGTTTAAAGTTCCCGATCGTTTTAAGTTCCGACAGTGCCTTCAAATGCAAGTAGCAGGTGTGGTTCAGTTGAGCACATTTTATCCTATAATACCTGCTCTATGTTCAAACTGCTATTTCTTAACCAATCACAAAGATGCTTTTCCACAAAACAAATGTGCACCCTACTTTTAAAATACAATGCTTTTCTGCTCCCATTTCAGCTCCCATTCAGGTATCATTTTAAAAGGCAAAAAAAAGTAGTTCCCGATCTTTAAACATATCTTTTATTCTACGAAGGAATTGCATGATCTACAGACATCTCTCCATACCTTCCAGCCATACCATCAAAATGCTATTGTGGATCGTAGGTCATATATATTTTCTGGTGCAAGAGGTATGCAGAACAGAGACGTATTGACTTAGACCTAGGTTTACAAATGTGGACATTAAATGGTTTGCACAGAGAGGATTGAAGTGGCGCCAATTGTTGCCTTTGGTTAAAACCTTTTTGCATCTCAAACACCCTGACCTCATGATTGTGCACTGTGGTGGAAACGACCTAGGAGGTTTGGAAATGCTTATGAAGGACATCTTTGGACAATTGCCTCAAACTGTCTTTGCATATTCCAATATATGCTAAAGAAAGAAGTGGAAATGGTCAAAACTATTTTCTATTTTGTCCTCAGATTGAAAAATCTAGGAGGAAAGTCAACAAAGCTGTGTCTGCATACCTCAGAGACCACAAAATGGGGTCCATCTACAACAACACATACATTTTGATATGGCTGATATCTACAGAAATGATGGAGTACACTTCAAGATCAGGGAAGTTGAGTTTTCCTGAATAACTTGAAGCTCTGCATCCACACTTATATGAAGCTCCAACTAATAAACACAAGGGCTGTTTTTAGAGCCACCCTATAACTTCCAACTTAGTCTCACTATTTTAGGGCCAGGTAAAGACAACTCCTGGACCCTCACCAAATTGTATTCTCCACACAGCTGTGGCACAGTGGCCAGACCATCAGACTTTGCAGCACAGAGCTCTCGCTTTCATCACCGGCTCTACCCACCGTAGGGGTTAGTAGTTTGTTCTTTACAAATGCTGTATTGATTTACCTTCACACTCCCTGTACAACACCACAGAAGCACCATAAACAAGTTGGACAGGTGTGGCACAGCACCCAAAGCACATGACTTCACAGCATAGCACACACAGTTTGGGCTCATGGTTTCATCCCCGAGTCCAGCAGCAGCTCAATTTAGCAGCATGACACTCTAGGCAATACCTCACTTTATTTCTGTACCCCGCACTTTCAGACTACTAGGGGTCAGTAGTTCAGCGGCTTTATCCCCGAGTCCGGCAGCAGCTCAGCTTACGGCCCCAGCACCTTCAGACCCATGAGAGTGAGTAGTTTGCACTTTACAAATACCAAATTGATTTGATACACACAAATTTACCTTCACACTCCCTGTATAACACCCCCTAAGCACCATACACAAGTTAGAATGTTCAAAACAAAAGTTCCTCTGAGTAGGTATAACTACATGCTCATACTACTTGGACAGATGTGGCACAGCGGCCAGAGCACATGACTTCACAGCATATGACACACAGTTTGGACTCACGCTTTCATCCCGAGTCCGGCAGCACCTCAGCTTAGCACCAAGAGGCTCTAGACAATACCTCACATATTTTACGTACCCCAGGACTTTCAGACCAGTACGGGTCAGTACTTCATCCTAGTAGGTATAAACACATGCTGACACTACTTCCACAGCTGTAGTGCAGCGGCCAGGGCACATGACTTCACACCATAAACCATACAGTTTGGGCTCACACTTTAATCCCGAGTCCCGCAGCAGCTCATTTTAGTAGCATCAGACTCTATGCAATACCTCAATAAATTTCTGTAGCTCAGCACTTTCACCCCGGTAGGGGTGAATACTTCGCTTCGCACCACCTCTATAGCACACCCTAAACACCCCTCAGAGGTTACAGTCCTCCTACCCTCCTCTTTCCTACTTTTTTTGCCCTTTTTTCTCTTACTCTCTTCAACATAATCACAAAATGGCGGCCCACACTTCCTGCTCGTGCTCGTAACGCCTCAGCCAATCAGAGGGCGAATCCCCAAATATCGATATCTGTAAATTTAGATATTTTTCAAAAACTACTGAACAGATTTACACCAAATAAGAAAAAGCGTGCTTTCTAGACCAAGACCCTTCTCCCTGACAAATTAGGGGTAATTCCGTGCACCCGTTCGACCTGCAGCCTTTTCTAAAGTTTCCTATGGAAATGAAAATGGGGAAGACACATTTTAGGACCCCCCTTTTTTCTTGGCCCCCGCTTGCGAATCACCCCCAATCTTTCAACATAGGAGCTAATATGAACAAAGAAATAGTTTAGAAAGTTTCATGAAGATTCATCAAACAACCCCAAAGGTTTAAGCAAAACAAAATGCTTCGTATGGAAACTTGGTCCTAACTATAATGACCTACTGGCGACGCGAGTATGTAATATATATATATATATATATTCACTGAAAAAACCAAAGGTTATAGACCATATATAGTTAGGGATTAGCATTTACAAAACCTTATTATACTCACACAAAATCATTGAAATTCGCATATATAGTTAGTTGCAGTAAATATATATCGCGCACCCGCAATACACTGCTGATGATGTCACATATTACATCATTCATGACATGGTCAGTGACATCACTGATGACATCACTGATGACATCATCCAGTGACTGTATGTTTCTGTAAAGTAAAAATATGTCTTACATATTTAAGAATGAGTGGATGTATAAGTGTCTGGATGAAGGATTTAGTAGGTGCATGACTGACTGTATGAGAGAGTGATTAAATGTGTCTCACTGAGTGCATGGTTAGTGACTAAACTGTCTTAATTTGTGCATCATTATATCTGTTGTTCTGTAAACTGCTGCATGTGTTGATCAGTAGCTATATGAGTAACTATATGGGTTATTGATTGGTTGCCCAAGTATTTGTATGTGAGACTGAGTGTGTGTGGGGGGGTGGCTGGGAGGTGTGTGACTCTGTGCATAGATGTGTTAACAGTTGATTCACTAGATGTATGGGTTCAAAACTGCATGTGGAAACAGCTGTATGGGTGGTTGACTGTGTGCATGAGTGTATTGGTGAGTGAATGGATATCTCAGTGCTACATGTCAAAGTAAGTACATATGTAAAACACAGTACAAGTGAGAGTTGACATATATAAATTACTGTGTATAAGAGCCAGTGAATGTGTCAGTGGCTGCATGGATCATTGAAAACTTGTATCAGTGATTGTATAAGAGAGTAAATATGTGTTAGAATATGTTTCAATAAGTAAGGTGTGTATAACTGTATAGTTGAGGACATGGAGATGTGATTGATTCTTTGCATGACTTACTAGGTGTGTGAGTAACTCCATGGATGAGTGACAGTCTGTGGGTGTCTGTTTACACTGAGTGTATCTAAGGTTATATTAGAGTCTGAAGAGTTTCATCGTATTATCACATGATTGATGTCATCAGTGATGTTGTCAGTGATGTCATTTGAGTTGTCAACAGTGATGTCATCAGTAATGTCACTGACCATGTCATGAATGATGTAATATGTGACATCATCAGCAGTGGATTGCGGGTGCGCGATTCAATTCAATTCAATTCAGTTAATTTATATAGCGCGCTACGTACCCGGAGGGTTTCAAGGCGCTTGGAGAAGGGTGGGGGATTACTTGTCGAATATCCAGGTTTTAAGTTGCTTTCTGAATGCTAGGTGGTTAAGCATGGGCGTAAAATCCGTTTCGCTCGCGGATTTTGCGGATTTTCGGTAAATTCGCAATCCGTGAGATTCGCGAATCTCCCGCAAAATCCGCAAATCCGCGAGCAGCGGATTTTATGGCTTGCTCGCACTGTTCGCGTGAGTTCGCGGCTTCCCAGTACAACTTCGCGCCCCGCGAATAAGCGCTAAATTGCAGAAATACGATCTTAGCAAAACTGAAACTACTTACCAGGTTCAAAAGTTCAGGCTCATCATTAGTAGCCATTTCCTGTAGTGCTTCCTGAGGGGCCCCTCCAGAGTTCAGTTGCCAGTTGCAACTATTATGTGACCCTGCTCTGAACCTCAGAATAGTTACACATATGCCACAAAGGTCCTGAATTACAGCTAAGGGAGACAAGCAGGAGCCAGGCTGGAAGTTCAAATCCATTAATCAGCCCCTAATTCATTATTGTCAGTTGGGGCAGGGCAGGTGTTGTAACTAATTTTGCTACAATGAAAGCACTTAGCAAGTGCAAAAGATCACTAATCAGGAAGCACTAAGGAAGCAGGTGCCAGCTAAAAAAATATTCTGTGACACATTATTCAGCCCCAAATTAATTCAGGTCACTTGAGGCAGGGAAGGTGTGCTTTGCTTTGCCACAATAATGTACACTGACTGGACAACCAGAGGGTGCTGTGATGAAACAGAGGGTGGCATGGGTGGGCCAGAGGGTGGCATGAGTAGTCAGAGAGTGGCAGTGGTGACAGAGAGTGGCAGTGATGAAGAAGAGTGTCCCAAACAGGCTGGACACGTAGAAACAACAAGTTCGCAAAACTTGCGACCCGACAGGTAAGTTCGCGTTTTCGAAATTGTACAAAACCCTCGCGAACTGGCAGAAATCCGTGCGAACACACCAAAAAAAATCCGCAAATTCGCGAGAATTCGCGGATTTTGCGGATTGCGAGTTCGCAAATCCGCAAAATTTGCGAACGCGACATTCGCAAAATTCGCCCATGAGTGAGGCGAAGGTGAATGGGAAGTGAGTTCCAGGTTTTAGCCACCAGGTAGGAGAAGGATCTACCTCCCATGGTGGTTTTGTTGATACGAGGTACAGCAGCAAGGGCTTGGTTGGAGGAACGTAACTGGCGGGAGGGGTGTAGAAGGAGAGTCGTGTGTTGAGGCATTCGGGTCCAAGTTCGTAAAGTGCTTTGTGTGCGTGGGTTAGGAGACGGAATGTCATCCTCTTATTGACGGGGAGCCAGTGGAAGGTTTTTCAGGTGACCAGAGATGTGGTCGTTACGCGGGATGTCTAGTATGAGTCTGGCTGATACGTTCTGGATGCGTTGGAGTTTTTTCTGAAGTCTTGCGGTGGTACCGGCGTATAAGGTGTTTCCATAGTCCAGGCGGCTTATAACCAGAGCGTGGGTGACCGTTTTTCTAGTTTCGGTAGGGATCCAGCGAAATGTTTTTTTGAGCATGCGAAGAATGTTGAAGCAAGATGATGAAACGGCGTTGACTTGTCTGGTCATCGAGAGTGAGGAATCCAGGATGACGCCTAGGTTCCGTGCGTGATCCGTCGGGATGGGTGCTTTTCCAAGGTCCCCTGGCCACCAAGAGTCGTCCCAGGCGGAGGGGGAGGTACCTAAGATAAGGACTTCTGTTTTGTCTGAATTCAGTTTCAGACGGCTGTGCTTCATCCACTCGGCTACTTCTTTCATTCCTTCATGTAGGTTGGTTTTGGCGGTGTTAGGGTCTTTGGTGAGTGAGAGGATAAGTTGAGTGTCATCAGCGTAGGAGATGATGTTGAGGTTGTGTTGGCGTGCGATGGCCACGAGGGGGCTCATGTATACGTTGAAGAGGGTGGGACTGAGTGAGGACCCTTGTGGAACGCCACAAATGACTTCAGTGGCCTCTGACTTGAATGGTGGGAGGTGGACTCTCTGGGTTCTTCCAGTAAGGAATGAGGTGATCCATTCCATTGCTTTTCCCTGGATTCCGATGTTTCTGAGGCGTTGTATCAGGGTGCTATGACAGACTGTGTCGAAGGCTGCGGAGAGGTCGAGGAGGATGAGGGCGACTGTGTCTCCATTGTCCAGTAGAGTTCGAATGTCATCTGTTGCTGCGATGAGTGCGGTCTCAGTGCTGTGTTTGGCTCGGAAGCCGGACTGAGAGGAGTCGAGGGATTTGTTGGTTTCGAGGAAGGCGGCGAGCAGGTTGTTGACAGCTTTCTCAATGACTTTGGCCGGGAATGGAAGGAGCGAGATGGGACGGTAGTTTTTGAGTTTGGTGGGGTCAGCTGTGGGTTTTTTCAGAAGCGCGCTGAGTTCGGCGTGTTTGCAGCTTTCCGGGAAGGTGGCGGAGTTGAGGGAGCAGTTGATGACGTCTCGGAGGTGTGGTGCTATGATGGAATCTGCTTTGTTGATGATGTGGTGAGGGCATGGATCAGTGGGGGATCCTGAGTGGATGAAGTTCATCAGGCGGATGGTGTCCTCAATGGAGACTGGGTTCCATTCGTTAAGGATGTTCAAGGGGGGTGAGGGTACGTCAGAAGGTTGGGTGGGTTGGTCTCTGGGTTGATTGTCAAAGCTGTTGTGGATGTCTGCGATTTTGTCATGAAAGAACGAGGCTAGGGAGTCGCAGAGGGTTTGAGAGGGAGTGATGTCGTTGGAGTTGGCAGTGGGGTTGGTAAACTCTTTGACGATGTTGAATAATTCCTTGCTGTTGTGGGCGTTGTTGTTTAGTCGGTCTTTGAATGCGGCTTTCTTGGCAGTTCGGATCAGTTGGTGGTGTATGCGGGTGGCGTTTTTGAAGGCGTCCCTAGTGCTGGTGTTTGGGTCTTTTTTCCAGGCCTTCTCAAGGGAGCGACAGAGTTTCTTGGATTTCTTGAGATCATCGTTGAACCAGGGGGCCTTTTTGTTGCCTAATTTGATTTGACGTTTTTTCAGGGGTGCTAGGTTGTCGGCGCTGGTGGTTAGCCATAGAGTGAGGTTAATGGCTGCTTGGTTGGGGTTCGAAGAGTGGGCAGTGGGGTTTTGAAGAAGCGATGAGGAGATCTGCTCAATGGTGATTTTGTTCCAGTTTCTTCACAGAGTAGGTTGGGGATGGTTGTGGGTTGCCGTCTTATTGTAGATAAAGTGAACGCAGCTGTGGTCTGTCCAATGGAGAGCTGTGCTGTGACTGAAGGAGATATGTTTGCTGGAGGTGAAGATAGGGTCGAGTGTGTGACCTGCGTAGTGAGTGGGGGTATTAACAAGTTGTTTGAGTCTGAGGTTGGCGAGATTGTCCAGAAGGGCGGTGGTGTTGCTGTCGTTGCTTTTTTCCAGGTGAAAATTGAGGTCTCCCAATAGAATGTAGTCCTCGGAGGGGAGGGCGTGTGGGGTGATGAAGTCAGTGATGTCTTCACTGGATTGTGCACGGGGTCCTGGTGGCCTGTAGAGGAGGGTGCCTCTGAGCGTGTCTTGGGGTCGGTGTGGATCTGGAAGTGAAGGTGTTCGGCGCTAGCGAGGTTGGCGTCAGAGCTGGTTGAGATGCGGATGGAATTCTTGTGGACGATAGCGATTCCTCCTCCTGTTTGCTTGTTGCGGTCTTTTCGGATGATCTTGTAACCTTCCGGGATGGCTATGGTGATGTCTGGAGCTGATGAGGCGTTCATCCATGTTTCTGTTAGGAAGGCGACGTCCGGAGAGATGGTGTCTAGTAGATTCCAAAGGTCGATGGCGTGTCTGTGGACCGAGCGGGTGTTGATCAGGATGCATTTTAGGTGGTTGGTGTCAGGTCTCTGCGCACCCGGAAGCGCTCCGGAGCGCGAACCGAGGCGCGAAGCGCAGCGCCCCGGAAGCGCTCCGGGTGTGTAGCGGGACGCGTAACGTAAGCATAACAGGTCATGTGACTTGTTCATAAAACTTTTCATTGGTTCATTTTACTTTTGGTTTCCTAATGATGTAAGGCTTGGTCATATGACCTAAAAATAACACTTTTCATTGGTTTAGAACATTTTTTTTCCCAAATGATGAAAGCCCCACCTTTTTTCCTCACTCTGACTTTCATTTTTATGAGAGAAAGACCTACTTTGATTCCTTAGAAATGGCTTCATTGATTGCTGCAGCTGGTGGACCCCCACCACCACCACCACCTCCTAGGAAGAGGGGACCACCTCCTCAGGTTATCCTACAGCAAGAGGAGGAAGAAGAGGAAGAAGAGGAAGAGGAGCAGGGGAGCAGGAGGTTTTTACCTGAACAGCCAAGGAGGTCCCATGTCAAAGAAAATTTTATATGGCAATTTTTTACATTTCCCCAGGGCCAAAAAAAGGTAAATGCCCGGTACGTTACCTGTTTGATCTGCCAAAATGATCTGTCCAGATGGACAGAAAAGAAATATAGCTATTGGAATTATACCATGCATCGGCATATGGAAAGATGGCACCCTATAAATTATAGTGCTGCACAAGTCCGTGACCTGCAAGATAACTCCCCACCTGTGCCCAGTACATCCAATGAAGAGGCAGTGACGGGACCAGAGGCGAGGGAGATGGTCCAGATATCCAAATGAAGTTTGGGAATGTAAAACACGTGTGCATTTTTTGTGGCCAACTGATTTGCTACAGGGAGAGTAGCATTCATTTAATCAATACAGCTATTGATAATCACAAATGTCCAAAACGCCCCAGAAAATAAATTATCTTTTTTTTTTGTTGCTCCTGTTGAGCCCTTTCTAACGAATCATTTTCATTTCCCACCCCAAAAAAACAAAAAAAATATAAAACCGTTCAAAAAATACAAAAAAAGTAAAAAAATGTTCAGAAAAATAATTAAAAAAATATAAAACAACAAAAATAATAGAAAAAAAAGTTCTTTTCAGAACTACCTGCCCTTTATAAAAAATTGCTAGAATGTTTAGCACTCTGGCAACCTCTATTTCTTTTGATTCGCTTCCCGGTTCGTGCGCCGGTACGCGAACCGGAAGCGAACTAGAATTTATTTTTTTTTATTTTTTTTTTTAAAAAGAAGAGTAAGTAAACAGAGAGTAATGGTAAAGGAAAGACAGCTAGAGGGAGTAACACAGAGATACTGTTTAAAGAGGGACTAAGAAAAGGAGTGGAAAGAGTAGAGTAAGTAAGTAATAGAAAAAGGAATGAGGGAAGTAGCAAAGGCAGGAAACTGAGGGTTAAAGAAATGAAGCAGTGGAACTGATAAAAGTTAAATGTGAAAGAGATGTAACGGAATGAGTACTAAACACTTACCTTATAATTATCGTTAACTTAGTCACTTGTTATTTTTATACTTTCAATCTGTGAATGAGAGAACAAAAATTTTAAAATTGATAGAAAGTAGTAAAAGATGAGTGAGCATGAGACAAGATGAGTACATATTAAAAATCAATATTCAAAGTACAGAATTAATTAAACATATTAAATGGTTTATTTTTGCTGTTCTCAGAATATATCAAATTTCACTGAAAACAGTGAGTTGAAGGTATTCATCGTATAACAGCGGGGAAAAAAAACACAATCAAAATGATTGTGTTTAAAAAACCCATATAATATAATCAATCAGAAATCAGAACTCCTCAAAAGTAACTTACTTTCTATGACGTCAAAGGATGTCCTATGAACAGCTTATACTCTGTTGTACTGTTATTATTTTCTGCCCGCCACTTTCTGAAAGATAAGCTCCATCGTTTTAAGAAAAATGAGACATACAAAGCAATTAAAAACAGCACAGTAAATTATATCAATAAACAAAAGAAGAGAGGTTAATGTCTCTTATAAGCCACTTGGATGGAGCCAACAGATTCAAAATATTCACACCCTATTTGGGTTTGAAGGAAAGCCCTCACACACCGACCTAGTCAGTGTCATGCTTCATCATCGGGCCCCAACCGAAGAGACCTAATGCCTCTTCGGTGTGCTGCGACGCCAGAAGACTGCGGAGCTGGTATTGTGTAATGGGTGTGTTGTGAGGATAAATAAACTTAAACTTAAAAGTGTCTAAAGGGTATCTAAAAAAAGTTTATTAATGATCCCTAGGACACGAATACAAGAGTTCTATGTGTCTGAATTGTAAAGCCAAGGTAATGGTTGGTTTAATTCAGAATTAATATATCATTAGTATGTCAACATGTTTCAGCCTTAGTGTTGGTTTTATTTTACCTAGGCATTCGTCAGGACAATGATAAACCCCGGCGGTATGGACTCTCTAATCGTCCACCCTGACCTGGGGACGTGAAAGTGAAAAAATAAAAAGGTGTTTAGAGTGCATAAAAATAGGAAGAGCAAATGCTCATTCCAAAAATCACTCCTAGTTTTGGAGTGTCTCGGCACCTGTAGAACAAAAAAGTACGAACATACATATAAGACAAACAAACAATTATTTGTAGGGCTATGCCAAAGTACTTTTCGGTTCATGGTGTTCCAAATAAGTGGCAGCAAACGTGTTCCCAGAATAACTACTAGAGTTAAGCACCATCCACAAACCCTCTAGGGATGATACAACTAGTTCTGGGAAGTGTAGTGAAAATAGTGATTTAAAATAAGCCGTGAGTGGCTTAAGGGGGTTAAAATCACATGGTATAAGTGTTTCAAAGGATCAATAGACAAAGAGTCAGTGACCCCCACACGCAAGTATGATATAAAAACAAGTCTCACTTTAAAGATTGGCGCTATCTGCACCATGGGTCTCAGGAGGGGGGTTGGAGTGTCCCTGGCACATCCTAAAGATAAGAAAACATAGGCTAGAAACATACGGAATCGCAATTGACTTAGCTTGATAGTATGGATTTGGTCCGATCGTCAATGCAGCATTACTCACGCCCTCAGCACTCGCAGCCCGCTTGTACACCTAGTACTACCTCTACCGGACCCCGACGATGGAGAGCGGGGCCGGTGGATTTGTTTTAAAGGGCTGTGAGACGCTGTTGGCGCTCTTCCGGGTGGGCGTGGCTATTCCCGATCGAGGCCAGGGTGTTCTTTCCCGTGGGCGCGGTCGGTGAAAACGAGGCTTGGTTGCACTCGTTGCTATGGAGACCTCGTATTTATGTCTCCAAAGAGAGGCTTTCTTTAGCGGGCCAATCCTTGGCTTCGGGCTTCGGTCTTCGGACTTTAAAGAGAAGCCAAAAATCAAAAATAAGGGATGTATACAGCGGCAAGCCTTGGTTGTGCTTGTTGCCATGCAAAACATTGCATAGTATTTATTACATCGGGGCTAGAGGCTATATTGGCCGATCATTAGTTTTAGCAAATTATAGCAACACCTAGAATCATTATAATCCAGTTACCTACCCTAAATTCTCTCTACTGAAAACAAGTCAAAAGGCAAAATTGCTTCATAATCAAATGGTAATCATTGCCGAAAGACCAGCCTTTTTTTTATATTTCAAATAACCTGTGTAATATCCTGATGTTGTCAAAGGACCATCATATCATATAATAGCTGCAGTTACAAATGTTCTTCCTGAAATCGACGACTGTGTAGCCAAAACATTTTTAATTAGACTTGACAACTTATTTTCATCCAGTTTATGTAGTTGAAATTGTAAAATGACATTTCACCAATAAGTTTTTATAAATAATGTGGACACCATTGCAGACTTACATTACCTCTACTCCTTGTTTTGATCTGCTGCTTGAATTAGCTTATTAACACAAACAGTTTTCGTTCTGTACTACACTTATCCACAAGGCCATATAGAGTAGGAGCCATTAGAACCTCTTGAAATTCCTCAGACCAAATCCCGAGATTCCTTCCCTAAAATTTTGGTTGTAAGAACACCAGGTAAGAATTTTTAAGGTGAAAAGGCAATCTTTTTTTGAAATTTAAAACAGAATCATTGCAGAATTACCAGCCGTTTCAAGGCTTCAAATAAGTTGTGTAATGTCCTGATGTTGTTGAAAGACCCTCATGATATATAATTGCTGCAGTTACAAAAGTCCTTCCTGATATTGACAACTGAGAAGCCACAAAATCTTTAATTAAAGTTGTCAATTTTGTTCCATCAGGCCTACATCGTTGGAACATTAAAATGACATACTGGCCATATCTTCGTATAAATAATGTGGACAGCATTGCAGACTTACATTGGCTACACTCCATGTTTTGATCGGCTGCTTTTACTAGCTTATTAAAGGATACTGATTTACTGTTTGGCAAAGTTAAATATATAAATCTTTCTCAATCTACACTAGTAGTACTTGATAATGTACAATTCTCGCAGTCATGCTGCCATTGATAAGAAAGGCCAAACAGATGATCTACATCTACACCTTCATCTTGCAATACATCAAGCATATACATTAAAAACTCCTGACAATCCTGCTGAATATTTTGAGAGAATTGCGTTTGACCTGAACATTTACCTAACAGATTACGAATTTCAGACACACTTTCTACTCTTGTTCTATCAGCGCTACATTTCTCTAACACAGAATTCAACAAACAGCAAAAACTTTGTTCCGAATTGATCACAATCTGTTCTTTTAAAGTTTCTCGAGAAAAGACAACATTAACCACTACATTAGCATAGCAGTTGACACCAGAACTATTTTTATATTGAAAACCAACAACATCTTCAACAGAATTCATTTTCTTTCTGCTTACAATTTTCGGTTCATCGACTTTTGGTCTTTTTGCTACAACCTCCCTACTATTACTGATATCTCTTCATTTCCGGCCTACCACACGTTTCTCAAACAAAGGATATTGAGGCAAATGTGGCGCATACTCTCTTCTTAACCTATTGTATTCCTTAACACAATCTAGATCCGCACAAATGTTTGTGACATCACAATCAATCAAGTACAATCCCGATAAAGTTCTGACTCGTGACAATGCTACATAAGCCATACCCTCTTTGAACACAGAACTGCCAATATTCACCAAAGCAGTGACTACACTTAAACCTTGCGATTTATGGATTGTCACCGCATATGCCAAGCAAAAAGGAAACTGCTTACAGCGAACATATAAGTCTTTTACAAGCAAAAACCTAGCTGTGCAATGACCAATTAGTTGTACTTCCTCAATGCCATCAAATTTATTTTTTAAAAATTCAATTCCATCTCTATTTCTGTATTTCTCAAAATCAACAACATTACCCATTGATCCATTTACCAGACCTCTTTCAACATGTAAATTCCTTCTCAAAATGATACGGCAATTTAAGCACACATTCAGAGTCTTTTCAAAACCAGCAGTTTTAGATATAGTCTTCTCTAATGAATCCAATTTAGATTTCAAATTCTCAGACAAAATAATTGTTCCTCCCATATGCTCTATTCTGTCAATAGCTTCCAGTTTCACAATATCTTGGTTTTCTAAATTTAACATTTTGTTGTTGAAGATGGAACATTCTGCAAGAGTTGGCATCAAACATATTCCACATTTCTTCTCAGTAATTTTCAGAAAAATATCCTCTGGCAGAACGTCTTCTTCTGGATACAAATTTGACAGTAATCGTGCATGTAAAGCTTCTTTCCCACGCTCGGTCACTTTCCCGATTCTAACATCTTGTAGAATATTCTTGTAATCTTCGTCCTTCGCCTGACGCATATTTTCACGCAGCTCAGCATAATTGAAGTTTAACCATATGTTAACTTTGCCAATGCTCCCTAGGCACTTCCTGGTATCTTCATGCGTAAGCAGTTTAAACACTGGTTGTCCTTTCACTGGTGTCAGCTGCAGAAGATCACTGAAAACAATGATGTGTTTGCCACCAAATAACACATCATACTCTGTTTTAAGAACTTCCTGCCTTCTCAAATGCACAAAGGCAAGCATGACATTGGAAACCATGCTTACTTCGTCAATGATAAGAAGTTTCATCTTCTTCAGGACTCTAGATACTTCACAACAAGCATCTCCAGATAACGTGTGGTATTGTAATTTGTTATCATGCTCCACTGGCAAAGTAATACTTTTAATGTTATATGCTGCCAGTCCAGTTGGAGCGGTGACAACACAAGACAGCGATGACTCAGTTCTTTTCTGCAGATAACATGAAATTGCTTTAATGAGGAAACTTTTTCCAGTTCCTGCTTCTCCACTCACGTACAGTCGGACAGGCTTCAACGACGTACATGAGCACTCTTTCTTCTCATGACTTAATCCATGATCAATTTGTTTGGTAACTTCGTCATATATTTTCCTCTGCTCAACGTTGAGTTGTCTTTCCAAATCTTCTAAGTTAACCGCATCCTCCTGAGCATGTGCCATGGCTCTTTCCACTTCAATCATGGCAGTGGCAGCTTCATTTTCGATAACTGGATCTCCTAGTGGATCCTGACTCAATGAAACAGAACTCTGACTGTCCTGAGAACTGTCTCTAGCAATCTCAGCTGCAATTGTTGCTTCCTGCTCGATTTCTGCATTCAACATTTCTAGATATTTTGGAAAAACAGGACATTCTATGGACTCCTTGACTGCATTGCAAGAGTCTTCGTAACAGAGGAAATCTCCAAGCAGTTCCTCTTCTGCACGCCAAGGCTTGAAAAGTTGTAAAAGAGCTAAATAGAAAAACTCTTTTCTTTCTGGAGATTCGCAATTCAATTTTCGATGATTTACCAATTGACATTTTCTTTGCTTGACCAGACATCCCTCACTTCCAATTACAGCATACACTCCTTTATCAATATCTTCTTTGATGTTCCTCTTGAAAATGTAATTTTGTAGAACCTCATACAGACAAACATTCTCCAGGTGACTGCTTCTATTTGGATAATATGTATCCAACATGTTGGTTTTCAAAATATCTGTACTGCTTGGCTCCTTCTCCGCCAAATACTCAATTTCCTGTACAGGTTTCAGAACTCGATTACGGGTTGCAGCAAGACCAAGACTCGCCCAAATGATACTCCTAGATTTTGCATAGAGACTTGCTGAAGATAACCGGTCAGAACATTCGTAAGCTCCGATTTCTCGATGCGACAACATCTTCAGACTGAAACTGTACAACTTCTTACAGAGGCTCTTTTCATGGGAAATGTCCTCCCACATAGCCTTCAGTTCTGTCTTTTCTTTTTTTGTGATGTAAGACCTCACATACCGGGCCACAGCCATACAGTTGTCAGCCACAAATTGTATATCCATGTTAACATTTCACATGGACAAAATCACTGGGTTGTAGTCGTTGATGTACTTGGACTCTTCGTTTCTTTTCAAATTGTATGTGTTTTTGGGTGATTTCCTCGTCACATTATGTCGCAGCAAAGACATCAAATTGTTCACTCTTCCTTTAGATATCACCGATCGTGGAAATCCAAAATGACATTTGGTGTAGTACTTGCCCTTGTTTCTGAATTTATGACGCCAGTACTTTCCACAACGATGGCTTTGAAACCGTAAAACTTGTTCTCTTAGACTTTTGTCTTCCTTTGTCTTTGGAACAGCACATGTAGAATACTGTTCTATGAAACTCATTACTAAGTCATCCGGATCTGTTCCAAATTTGGGTGCATCTTTTATCCATAGCAGCATATGTATAAGAGGAGCACCTCTTGCTTGATTCTCCTTTCTCCAGAAGAAATCCAACACCTCTCCAAGAGGTGGATTTTTCTTGTTTGTGATGAAAGACATCATAGCTTCAAATCTATGATTGAAGTACATGCATACATTCACTGGATCCAAAGAGCACAGTTCTTCAGGTGTCTTGAATTCAATATTTTCAATGTTTCCATTTGCCTCTCGTAGAAATTCAAGTAAGTCTTCCCAGGCATACTCAGCACAGCTGAGAGTGAGGAAACAAGTGGGAGTTCCTAAGTTCCTCAGCATACATTTTAAGTCACCATGACGACGATACCAATACTCATTAGTACCACGCTGACATGCCATTAGATTAATCAGGTGAGAATCCAAAATACTGTCTTGCACATTGACTTTATCCATAAAGTCCCTTACCGAGATATTTCACAGTTGTACACCACTTTTCAAGATGTGGTTCACTGCATAAGACAGTCCAGACAGATCACTTTCAAACAGTAGATGAAACAAATAGGGAATGCATTGACGAAACCTAGGATCTTCTGCATACAATCGTAAAGTCCGGTATTATGAAGCACGAATTTGATCAGGTCGCTCATCATATCGTCCTCCTCGACCTGTGGGAAATAACTGTGGGAAACACCGAGCTTTTAAACTTTCCTCCCAAACACTAATGGGACTCCCTTTGGCTTGTTTCATTTGAAACAACTCAATAGCATTCCCCATGACTTCCTTGGAATGCAAAGGATGAACACTATAATGTTCATATATTTCTTCATTTTTAGAGGCTTCTACTTTCTCAATTTGCCCAGCACACAAATCGCTGTCCTCTTCTTCACTACTTCCTCTTCTGCAACACATACATTCTTGTAGTACTCATTGTTTTTTATCAAATACAAAGTTGCCTTTTTGACTTTCCTAACATTCACTAAATCTTGCCAGATTTTCTTACTCTTTGTCGGAACCCCATTAACTAGGATAACCAGAGGTTCCTCTTCCACTTTCTCTACTCCAATTGTATTAATGTTTTTCTTCAAATCTAAAGGCAAATAAACAACTCTTCCCTTTAATCCTCTCTGTAAATCTGATGGAGGCAATTTCCCTGTCTTTGGCTCCATTCGTACAATAGCCTGAAAGGGATGGATACTTTGAATCTAAATAGATTCATAAGTATTTAAATCCTTCAATTCAGAAGGAATGTCAACCAATTCAAGATTATTATGAACCGCTCTAGCAGGCATCCGGTTTTGGTTTAATTTGTTAAAACAATAAGTACACATACGTTGGTCCGATCCCAAATCACAACAATTTTCTACCATCAAGTATGTGGCAAAATCCTTCCATTCACTATTGTTTTCCATTTCACTTACTGCATATAAATCCACTAACTTAGTCTGATTCTTATAATAAGTCCGTCG
This sequence comes from Lissotriton vulgaris, assembly GCF_964263255.1. Taxonomy (NCBI): domain Eukaryota; kingdom Metazoa; phylum Chordata; class Amphibia; order Caudata; family Salamandridae; genus Lissotriton; species Lissotriton vulgaris. The sequence continues at coordinate 116,541 of NW_028245529.1, forward strand.
ACAACACACACAAGTGAAATTAGAACTCTCACTTTATTTCACCTGAAAGTTGAACATTTCCTTGTGAAACTTATCTATATTAGAAATCAGTACACTCTCTTCCACATTACCTTCTTCTACTGGGTCAATTTCAACATTGTTCTCTTTACCAGCAAAGTAACAGAACTCAATTTCTTCACAAATATTCTTCACATCTACTTCAGAACCATGCAAAAGAGCAGTGCTTAATTGTTTAAGCATAATTGCTGGACTCTTAGCATAATACAACATTCTCACTAATTTCCTCACTTTATTATGATGCACTGCTAGCATCCTGAAATGATGAAAAACACTCTGGCATACTCTCCTGGAAAGACAAGCCAGTAAATGACCATGCAAACCTGTTACTTCTCTCACTCTGCAAGGATCTAATTCTTGCAACAATTTTATTTTCTGTTTTAAACTTTTCTTATTAAATGTCCGTACAAAATCACAAAGAAAATTGATGGAATCCTGTCGCACACTGCAAATAGAACTACACTTCCAGGTATACACTGGTCCCTTAGGACGTCTCCCTAAAACTTCATTACCTCACACCTCTTCTGCCTCTGTTGACACAAGTTTTTCTTTTTCAACCGGACAACCATCTTTCACCTCATAAGCTCGACCACTGGTGTCAACTGCATGCACCAAATTATTGTCCTGAAAATAACTCTCCTCATTAAAAAATGCCTCACAACTTGAACTATGCATCCATTCTCCTGAGAAAACTTCACAAAAATTACTACGATTAACTACTCTCTTCCATCTACTATTTGATTTGAAATCATAAATTACCTTGTTTAGTTTCATAATTCTATTGATTACCAAAATAAATAACTTTCGCTTAATTTCAAAAGCCTGGTCAATAATTTTCTCTACATTTTTCTTTCTCTTATAAAAAGACACTTTCTGTTGACCTTTCTTAAAAATATTTAACAAATTGCCAATTATCCTGTTGCGGAACATTCGTCTACGAATGTCTCTAAACAGATTTTTCCTTCTACTACCATGCACAGAGTTATCTCCTGCTCTAGCAGTTACATTTTTGAGGGGCCTTTCCTTCCCGTTTAAACTGGCTCTCTTCTTCTGAACTAAAACATATTCACTAGTGATACTTTTTCGTCTACAAATGTTTCTTAAAAAAGATTTTGTTGTCTTACCCGGAATTTTTTGGGTGACTTGAAAACTTTTAATTCTAGAGGACTGCTGCAAAAGTCCATTATCTCCATTTTTACCAAGGTGGGGTGTAAGTCGCTTTGCTTATTTCTTTCTTCTCTGCCTTGAGGGCATGTTTGAATTTTTAAGAATATCTTGAGTTGAATCTGTGGAAAATTTATTAATTTTTTTAAATTAAATACTATTACCAAACAGTAAATCAATAACAGTAAGCAAACAATTGAATGGAAGGATTTTGCAACATTCTTGATGGTAGAAAATAGCAATGGAATAGAATCCTTCTACATATGACCTGTGCTCTGTTATATGTTAATCTCAACTAACTTCGAAACTCTATTTCTATTTAAAGATTGTTCCACAACAGACATTGTTGATGTTATTGTTATTGACCTAAAATAGCCAAGCACACATGAGGGCATATTTACAAGGCCCTTGCACCAGGGGGAAGTGACTTAAAATTGCCAAGCACACATGGGGGCGTATTTACAAGGCCCTTGCACCAGGGGGAAGGGACTTGAAATGGCCAAGCACACATGGGGGCGTATTTACAAGGCCCTTGCACCAGGGGGAAGTGACTTGAAATGGTCAAGCACACATAACGGCGTATTTACAAGGAACTTGCACCAGGGGGAAGTGACTTAAAATTGCCAAGCACACATGAGGGCATATTTAGAAGGTCCTTGCACCAGGGGGAAGTGACTTAAAATGGCCAAGCACACATGGGGGTGTATTTACAAGGCCCTTTTACCACTTATGCATCACTTTTAACATTTACACTGTGGAGCACCATGGGGCAAAAACAGCACGGATGCATCATGCATCTGTTCCGCAAAAGCAACGCATTGCAGGAGTCACATCGCAAGTAAATAAATTCTCATAAATTTAAAAAGCATTCCTTTTCCTTAAAAACAATTTTCTGATCATAATTTGAAAACACAGCACAGCTCCTATGTACAAGCACACCTTGTCAGTACTAATACTTCACATTATCTACAATTACAATTTGTAAAAGAAGCAAAATCTTCGAGGAAAACATAAAGCAAACACTTGACACAAAACAACATTTTAAATGCATAGCTGGCTTCCTTATTTTCTCCAAAAAGCATACTAGTCTCTACCAAATTAGTCTCCCAGATTCATGGGAGAAGTGACTTAAAATTGTCTAATACACATAGGGGCATATTTACAAGGCACATGCACCAGGGGAAAATGACGGCCAACCACACATGAGGGCGTATTTACAAGGCCCTTGCACCAGGAGGAAGTGACTTAAAATTGCCAAGCACACATGGGGGCGTATTTCCAAGGCCCTTGCACCAGGGGGAAGTGACTTGAAATGGCCAAGCACACATGGGGGTGTATTTACAAGGCCCTTGCACCAGGGGGAAGTGACTTGAAAAGGTCAAGCACACATGACGGTTTATTTACAAAGAACTTGCACCAGGGGGAAGTGACTTAAAATTGCCAAGCACACATGAGGGCATATTTAGAAGGCCCTTGCACCAGGGGGAAGTGACTTAAAATGGCCAAGCACACATGGGGGTGTATTTACAAGGCCCTTGACCCACTTATGCATCACTTTTAACATTTACACTGTGGAGCACCATGGGGCAAAAACAGCACAGATGCATCATGCATCTGTTCCGCAAAAGCGACGCATTGCAGGAGTCACATCGCAAGTAAATAAATTTAAAAAGCATTCCTTTTCCTTAAAAATGATTTTCTGATCATAATTTGAAAACACAGCACAGCTCCTATGTACAAGCACACCTTGTCAGTACTAATACTTAACATTATCTACAATTACAATTTGTAAAAGAAGCAAAATCTTCAAGGAAAACATAATGCAAACATACTAGTCTCTTTCTAAAAGTAAAGGAACCATATCTCACCTTAGGAAATGCTTTTTGAATTTCAAAACAGTCTCAGAAACACACCAATTTTTCTTTAGCAGAGCAAAAGGTATGCACTCCAGAGACTGCAACCAACAAAGGCACAGAAATGCTGGAATTCATCACACATATCTCTCATGTGACCCAATCAAAACTCTTACCTCACTTTTTTCAAATCAACACCCTTCCCCCCTCTGCCCTTTCTGTCCTTTTTCCATAGCAACTACCTCCTGCCAGACCTCTCATGTTTACAAGTTCACACAACAATGTTTCAAATGAACTCTGAACTCGCAGTACACCTGCTAATCCACAGCAATGTTTCTTAAAATCATGTCTTCTTAACCATTCAAATTACATCTTTCATAGAACACATCCATGCACCCTAACTTTCTGTTTTCAGCAATGAAAATCAACCAATCACTGCTAATGAATCATTAGCACTCAAACTCCACAGTTTTTTTTCTTTACAAAACTCCTACTGTTTCAACTGCCATTTAATTCCCACAATTCATCTGACTGCAAAAGAACCTCCTCTCACTATGTTTTCTGTCTGGATTCTTGGACATAGCTACATCCACTGGGCTCACAGGTATGCTGATAACAGAAATTTACACAACCTCAATTTACAAAATGTGGAAATCAAATGGATTGGGCAAAGAGGATTGAGATGTCACCAATTGATACCATTGGTGAAAACCTTTTTGCATTTGCCAAACCCTGACCTCATAATAGTGCACTGTGGAGGAAATGATTTGGGCACTTTGACTGGGGTAGGTCTGGAAATGCTCTTAAAGGACACCTTTGAGCAATTAATGGCACTTTTTCCTCAAACTGCCTTGGTATATTCCAATATATGCCAAAGACAAAAATGGAGGTGGTCCAATCAATTTTGTCCACAAATTGAGAAAGCGAGGAAGCATGTAAATAAGCCTGTTTCAGCTTATATGAGAGACCATGGAATGGGCACCATCTACAACAATAACTTGCGTTACTACATGCAAGATATCTACAGAGGAGATGGTGTGCACTTCTCAGATGAGGGAAACAGAGTTTTCATACAAAATTTAAGACTGTGTATTGGTACCTACTTATAAGTACCTAGAACTTACACAGAACCCAAAAGCTCTTTTCAGAGCTACCTTAACTATAATTACTCTTTCAAAATTTCGAATGTACCTTTTTTCACTAATTTTCACTTCTGTTCGCTTCCCGGTTCGCTACCCGGTTCGCGTACCGGCAGCTAACCACGCGAAAAATTCAAATTTTTTTTTCAAACATATATAAGCCTCCTCAGCCACCCTCAGAAAACCTAGGGGGTCAGGATACGTCTCCCGTGCCCCCTTATACCCATTTCCCATATTGTTTTTTCTCCATCTTGTGATTAAATTCGACCGAAACACAAAATGGCGAGCTCCCATTACGCTACCGGTGAGCGACCCGGTTCGCGTACCGGGAAGCGCTTCTACCGCGAAAAATCTAATTTTTTTTATTTGTCCCACGGGACCCTTTAATAACCCAAACATCATTCCTAGGGGGTCAGGAGGGGTCTACCTTGCCCCCTTTCATTAAATTCCCCCTTCGTTTTTCTCCTCCTCCTGTCTCTCGATCCTACCGAGAGAAAAGATGGCGGCCGGTCGGGACTGTTTAGAATGTTGACAGACACTGGGGAGCCAATCAGCTTTGCTTCGCGAAGTTCCGTTACGCGTCAGGTACGCGAACCGGGGCGATAACCGGAGCGCTGTCACAGATATATCTGTTTTTTAAAACGTTAATTTCTCAAAATCCACTGTAGCACATATATTGAGACATAGCAAAGGCATGTTGGGCAAACCATATCTACAATTTTGCCAAGTTTTGTGTAAATCCATTCAGCCGTTTGAGCTAAAAGTGAGTCCAACTGCCCTATGGAAAAATGAATGGGAAAAACGCGTTTTGGGACCCCTCTTTTTTCTCAGCCCCCCCTTGACGAAACCCCCCCAAATTGTTAGGGGCTGCTCAGAATCAAAATATGCCATTTTCCTGAAAATTTCAGCCAATTCCGTCCACAAACGCCAATGTTGTTCGACATAGAATTTTCAAAAATCCCATATGAAAAAATTCCTAACTAAATATACCTACGCCAGTAGGTTATATATATATATATATATATATATATATATATATATATATATATATATATATATATATATATATATATATATATATATATATATATATATATATATATATATATATATATATGTATATATATATATATATATGTATATATATATATATATATATATATGTATATATATATATATATATATAGTTATATATATATATATATATATTTATATATATATAGTTATAGTTACAGTTAGAACCTAGTTTCCATAGGCAAAGCATTTTTTGATTTGCTAATAACTTTGACGTCGTTTGAAAAATCTTCACAAAATTCTCCAAAAAGAGGTCTGTCCAGGTCAGCTCCTATCCTGGAAGCTTGCGGGTTATTCGTCAAGCGGGGGCTGAGAAAAAAGAGGGGTCCAAAAAAGTGTTTTCTCCATGTTAATTCCCATAGAAAATTGTATTACAGGCTACAGCCCGAACTGCTGAACGGAATTACACCAAATTAAGGCAAAAAGGTAGACCTTGGCTCAGAAAGCGACCGTTTTTTTAAATGGTGTAAATCCGGTCAGTAGTTACTAAGAAATTAAAAAAAGAAAAGTAAAAAAATCATTTTCCCATTGGAAACTTTAAGCAAGTCTACAGCCCCAACTGCTGACCGGAATTATATAAAATGTGGCAAAACGGAACTGCTTGATTCAGAAATCATCTTTTTTTTAAATTGTGTAAATCCGTTCAGTAGTTGTTGAGAAATTAAAAAAAGTTGTAATATCTGGGGCAGCGGTGAGTTTGTGCACCCTCCCAACCACGTGCTTGACTGTGATTGGCTGTCACGACCATGAACTTCACTGTGATTGGCTGCCAACACTCCAAACCAGGAAGTGTTGGCAGGCATCTTCTGACTCGGTAGAATCGAGTTACAAGAAAGCAGATTAAAAGAGAAGATAAGGGAGCAGATTAGAAACACCCTGACCCACTAGTCCTGCTGACGGGGTACCACAAGGATCCAAAAGCCTAAAATCTTTTTTTTTTTGTATAATCCGGATGGTAAAAATGAAAGAAAAAATGAAGCAGGGTCCCACCCCTTCATTTAAATGAGCCTGGGAGTACCAGGTTCCGAGGGCAATCCTATAATTATATTTTGGGGGGTTGCAGGGCCTCCGCAGCACTGGGGACCACCACCTCTCATTTAAATGAGGTACGGGAGGGCACATGGGCCACCTCCCTGGGGCTTGTTTTGTAATTGTTCAGGGGGCTTCGAGGCCTCCCCAAGTCCCGGGGATCACCACACACTCTGGGGCTTTAATTCAACTTGCAGGGTGGGCCTCGCGAGCCTCTGAAGCCTCGGGGACCACCTCCTGCCTGGTGCTTTGAAAATAGAGGGAGGGGGCTGACTGGTCCCCCTCCTAGAACGCTTGATGGCCCTAGGGACCACCACCCCCCTGGACAAGCTCCTACAATGTCCTGGGGTGTGCATCCCCGGGACATTTCTGTTTGCTATGACAGGGCGGGAGCCTGGTTTCCACCCTGTGATAGCACACCCTAAATTGCTTCATTGAAGCGAGAGGAGGAAAACCTTTTCTCGCTTCAATAAAGCAAGTCTGAATGGTAAAAATGAAAAGAAAATGAAGCAGGGTCTCATCCCTTCATTTAAATGTGCCTCCGGGTGGGCCAGGTTCCGTGGGCAATCCTATAATTATATTTTGGGGGCTTGCGGGGCCTCTGCAGCACTGGGAACCGCCACCTGCTGCAGTCCAGGGGATCACTCTCCGGGGATTATTTTGTAATTTTTTAAGTCGCTTCAAGGCCACCCCAAGTCCCGGAGATTGCCATCCTCCGGGGGCTTTAATTAAATATGTATGGAATCAGTATTGGCAGAGTACAGATGACTACACATGCCTTCATTGCTGTCCCACCCCTGGGCACTCTGGCTGCTGCACACCATCCACTCCCACTGCCCAGAGGTGTCTGCCCCTCCCTGTGCACCCAGGCTGCTGCACACTATCCACTCCCGCCACTGAGAGGTGTCTGCCCGCCCCTGCGGACCCAGGCCTCACTGCTCACCTTTCCGCCAACGGTGTGTCTCCAACCATGTGCAGGGACATACTGCCCCCCTCAAGCTCACTCATCGGAAACAGTATAGAATCAGTAATGGCAGAGTACATAAGACTAAGGACACATTTATCGCTGTCCCGCGGCTGTGCACCCAGGCTGCTGCACACCATCCACTCCCAGAGGTGACTGCCCGTCCCTGTGCACCCAAGCCTCACTGCTCACCTTTCGCCACCGCCGTGTGTTAAAGAGGGTCCACCACGTGCCGAAGCAACCTCCTCAGCTGTGGCCTAAATGCAGTCTAGCTGAGCTCACAATTCAAAACAGGTCTTGATTGCTAGGATGGTGTATTGAGGCCACGCATCATCGCAGGCTGCACACCCGCTCAGCTCTTGCCGTGGCAATCTGTGACCAGCGAGGCCACGCCACGTGGTGGCAGGTCACCTGCTGTTTGATGGCTTAGGCCTACACTGCCATCCAGCATGGCACACAGAAGCTGACCTGTCTGGACCTCCAGGACAGGGCATCATCACAGGTTGCTCAGCACTTACGGTGCCCCTACCTCAGTGGATCGAAAGTCACCATCCAGTGTAAATGTGCCTGTGCCGGTCGCAGTGCACCCGGTGCCAGCAAGTCTGAAATGACATATAGCACATGGCCCATTATTGTTTATTGGCAGGTTCATGTGTCCTGTGATGCATGTGCTGGATGGGTGTGGTGTGGGTGTATACCAGCTGTAAGGGAGTGGCTGTGGCATACTGACAACTAGGCCTGTGACCAGTAGATCGCTGCACTGAAAACCTGGGCGATGTAGTGTTGTCGTCCCTCCCTGTAAATGTATGTGTGCTGGCCTGGCTTATGCCAGTGCTGCATGAGGCTGTGAAGAATGACTCCGGAGCTATGGGTGTGGTTCTGTCCTGGGTTGTATGAGGAATCAATTGATGCGGCTGTCCCTGTTGTAGTGCTGGCATCACCCGGGTCTCAAACGCTAATGTGTCACTCTATGACCCAAGTCCCACAACGTGGCCAACATGGAAGGTACGGGGAATCACTGACCCTACATTCATGCATACTTCCACACATGAAAGATGGTTGACATGACACATCTATGTGGATATGAATGTTTATTGCACATTCAGTGTAATGTTGCAGCTGTAGCAATACAGGGCCATGTAAAGTTGAAGTTTCAGTTATTGGCACATGGTGGGCAGGCAATTAGAGCCAAGCTTGTGCTCGGGGGTTAAGCAACATATGTTCAATCACTCGGCCAATCCCCAAGATTTTATAAATTCACTATACACTCTCCTTGCAGTACTCTAATGATCAAGTCTCTACCTACTTATACAATAACCAAAACAAGTTAAATAACCAAAGTTTTCCACACTGCCAGAGGTAACATGGTTGCATACGGTGTCCACAGCACAATGTAATGTGGTAGGGCCAGGGGCAGCATCATGCATACATAATGAGCACACAGACACTGTTAGATAGATTGTGGAGCTGGGTACGGGCACCTGAGCTCAACTCCTTTTTATTACCAGGGTCACATATCCAGTGACCTCTGTGCTGGATGCGTGTGGGGTGAGTATAAGCCAGCCCTCAGGGAAGGGTTGGTGCTGACAACAAGTACAACAGTTATCATTGGATCACACACAGAGATTTTTGCTGCACTAAGGTAGGGGCACACGATGTGAAATAATACACAAAAGATTCTATTGTAAAGGGTCCATGAGTTGTCGTGCACTGAGATAGGGGCATCAGAAGCATTCAGCGTGTTGACTGCCAGCGATGATGCAAGGTCCAGGAGTGCTGCATTGGTTGCCTAGTGGATTATGTCATCTGCAATCGTAAACGATCAGAATTGTAAGCCCTGCAGTCTGCAATGTAGGTAGTCAGCAGGGACATCGAGGAATGCTTTTTGTCACTTGCTCTTGACAAAATTTGAGGACATAGAGTACAATTCTCTGCAATAAATAAATCATGTCTCAATTTAAATTGTGAGCTCTGCTGACCGCAGAGTAGGTGTATGGAACAAAAGAATGGAATACACTGTCGAAATATGTAGGTTTTAAGGACGTTATATTTAGTTGCCCACTAGACTCTGAAATGAATGAATGAAGACTGAATTTGAATAGTGAGCCCTGCTGACCACAGTGTAGGCTGGAGGCAGTGGTCAGCAAAGGGCCACAGCCATGTGGCGTTCATTTGAGCTGCACAGATTGGGTGCATTTGGTTTACTTCACCGATTATAGTCACTTACATAATTTGCATCGGTACTAATCTTGAATTGTGAGCCCTGCTGACCGCAGTGTAGGCCGGAAACAGTGGTCAGGAAGAGCCCACTGCCACGTGGTGCTGACTTGAGCTGCATAGAGTTAGTGGTAGCTGTGGCGCTCAGCGTGTGCACAGCCAGCGATGATGCGTGGTGCAGGCTGCAGCACTGGGAGCAATGTCCGTTGTCTACTGGACTGCGTCATCTGCAATCGTGTCTCGATCTGAATTGTGAGCCCTACTGTCTGCAGTGTAGATCGAAGGCAGAAGTCAGCACAGACATCGAGGAATGCTTTTTGTTACTTCCTCTTGAGAAAATCCAACGACATAGAGTACAGTTCACTCTGCAATAATTAAATCAAAACTGAATTCGAGCTGTGAGCTCTGTTGTCCGCAGTGTAGACTGCCATTCAGTGTTCCTTTGGACTTTCAAGATGAATTTGGTCTATAATTGATATAAAAAAAGTTCCTGAAGCAAGAATACTAAAAGGATATTATATAGGTTTTTGGGACTTTGTAGTTAGTTGCCTACTTGACTCTGTAATTAATGAATAAAGACTCAATTGTAATTGTGAGCCCTGCTGACCGCAGTGTAGGCCAGAAACTGCAGTCAGCAAGGGCCCACAGCCACGTGGTTTTGAGTTGAGCGGCACAGTCAGTGGCACCTGAAGCAACCAGCGTGTGCGGAGCCTGCGATGATGCGTGGTCCGAGCGGGCCGCAATCGGAGCAATGTGTTTTATCTAATGATTTCTGCATTAATAAGGCCAAGTGGCATTGACTTGTGGTGCACTAAGTTAGTGGTACCACTGGCGCTCAGTGTGTACATAGCCTGCGATGACTTGTGGTCTGGGGGTGCCACACTGGTAGCAATGTCTGTTGCCTACTGGACTGCGCCATCTGCAGTCACAACTAAATCTGAATTGTGAGCTTTGCTGTCCGCATTGTACATCAAAGGCAGTAGTCTGTACAGACATAACCCTGCGGTTCTGTGCTGCTGGGTTTGCAAGGGACCTGTGTTGAGGAGGCCCGCAGTCATGGTGGTGGCCACATGGCCGGGTGATGGCTGCCGCTCTGGCAGATGGGTTGGCCTACACAGAAGTGAACCACGCCCAGAGCCCGGCCTATTTATTCACACTTCTACGCTGGAGCGATGTACGCTGGACCAGCCCACTGTGCTTCCGCTTACAGGGGACGCCGACACAGGTACATGACCGAGATCTTCCTTACTGCGTGAGGTAACATGGTTGCATCTACTGCCCACAACACTACAAGCACCAGCAGTATATGTCCACATGGAGAGGTTTGTGCTCTGCATAGTGAGGTATGCCCAGCACTTCACCGCTACACTTGGAATTGTGTGCATTATTGTTGGTGGGTGACTTGCATCCTTCACACATGTTTGGTTGCCACATCTCCCAACATTTAGCTATTGTGTGGCTGAGGGGCCATGTCATTTTTGGAAGGTCCGCTGTCCTTTTGTGTGCTGCATCTGTGGTAGTAGGGGGGTGGGGTGGTCCGGGGGGAGGTCCTAAGGGTGGTGTTAAGGGGTTTTGTGGCCTTCTTGGGTGTCAGAGGGGCATGATCAGTAGCTCTACGACATGTGTTGGTCTTCAGATGTGATTCTGGGCTGGGCTCAATTTCAAACTGTAGATAGTCATCCTGCTTTACACCAGTAATTGGCATATGTTAGATACCTACTGCTAATGCAGCTTATCGCCTGTTTTTGGATCGCACCGCAGATTTGGCTGCTCATTGGAAATATCAGGAAGTGGTGTTTTCATGTTATTTTTGCACAAGAACGCCTACTCTGCATATTATTAGCATTAGTTGTTCCTCTCAGTTGTGGTGATTTTTTTTGCAGAAGCTATTACTGGAAAACTGGTGATATTGGCTGTTGTCACCAGACTGAGAATGGAACGATAATTTAAAATCACTGAAAAAACTATAGGTTTAATGGAGGGAAAAAGAAAAAGGTGAGGAAAAAGATAATATAACAATAAAAGGGGGAAGGGTAGAAATACCCTGACACCCTAGGCCTGCTCAGGGGGTTCGACAAGGGCCCCCAGGGCCCCAAAAAAGAATTTTTTCTAAACAGCTGAATTTGCACTGGGTGCACTGCTGGTCGCAAGTTCATCCTTGTCAGGTCAGTGTGAAATAACTAGAGCACAAACTGAAGATATCATGGAAGGAATGGCTGCAGTCAAACTTGAGGGTGAGCGGTCTAGAGTACATGCTCATACACGCACACAACACACACACAGACAAACACATCCAAACACAACACAACACACAAGCATGCACACACAACAAACATATACACACAACACACACGCAGGCACATACACCACACATAAAACATGCTTGCACACATAAAGAAAACACACACACAACAAATGCACATACACAGAACACCCAAAACACACGCAGCACAGGTCCTCGGGGCAATCTTTAATATATATGCGAAGTGCTGCCAGGAGCACTCATTACTCAAACACCTGTGGAATACGAGAGAGTGAAGGGAGGCCATATTATCTCCAAACCGGAAGACACGTCAGAGTGGAGGCTTAATCAACCAACCTGGGGAAGAGTTGAATCAATGGGCGCTTCTAACTATGCAGCAATGTAAGTATTAGTGCCACTCTTAATTCATGATGTGGTAGGCCAGGCATCAGAGTGCATCCAAGAAAAGCGCAAACCCACGGTAATTCCTCAGAAGCGTGTTAACAATACATAGACCAACTCTGGCTAAGGAAAGAATGACAAGGGGGACAGGGGTCTAGATTACGTCCTCATACACACACACAACACACACACACACACAACACACATGCAGGCACATATACCACACTTAACACATGGGCACACACACACATGCTGGAACGCACACACAAAACACACACACAACAAACGTACGCACACAGAACACACACACAAAACACATGCAGCACAGGTCCCGGGGGTAATATTTATTATGTATGCGAAGTGCTGCCTGGAGCACTCATCACTCAGACACCTGTAGAATTTGAGAGAGTGAAGGGAGGCCATCTTATCTCCAAACCGGAAGACGCAGTCACCGAAAACAAACGCTTAGCAGCTGCACACACAGGAAATTTACAATTAACCACGTGCTGCTGCGTAATATCCAATAAGAAGGGAAGGGTGATTAGTGAACACCACCGATCTCTGGCCAGAGACCCTGCTAGCCGCACATTCATCCTTGTGAGGTCGGTGTGAAATAACCAGAGCATAAACAGACGATGTCATGGAAGGATTGGCCGCGGTCAAACTTGAGGGTGAGCGGTCTAGAGTGTGTGATCATAAACGCACACAACACACACACAAAACACAACACAGAAGCCCACATACATACACACAGCAAACACACACACTTGCAGGCACATAAACCACACATAAAACAAACACACACACACACACATGCTGGCATGCACACACAAAATACACACACAACAAACGCACGCACTGAGAACACACGCACAAAGCACAAGCAGCACAGGTCCCGGGGGCTATATTTATTATGTATGCAAATTGCTGCCAGGAGCACTCATTACTCAGTCACTTGTTGAATACGAGAGATTGAAGGGAGGCCATCGTATCTCCAAACCGGAAGACACGTCAGAGTGGAAGCTTAATCAACCAACCTGGGGAAGGTTTGAATGAATTGGCGCTTTTAACTATGCAGCAATTTAAGTATTAGTGCCACTCTAAATTCAAGATGTGAGAGGCCAGGCATCAGAGTGCATCCAAGCAAAGTGTAAACCCATGGACATTGCACAGAAATGTGTTAACAATACATAGACCAACTCCGGCTCAGGAAAGCATGACAGGGGTCTGATGGACATCCCTTCATACGCAGTCATCAAAAACAAACTCTCAGCTGCGGTGCCCACAGGTCATTTACAATTAACCATGTGCTGCTGTGTAATATCCAGCAAGAAGGGAGAGGTTATTAGTGAACGCCACCGATCCCCGACCAGAGACAATGCTGGCAGCACGTTCATTCTTGTGAGGTCGGCGTGAAATAACCAGAGCGCAAAATGGGAGATATCAAACTTGAGGGTGAGCTGTCTAGAGTACGTGCTCATACACACACACAACACACACACACACACACACACAAAAATGCAACACATCACACAAGCACACACACACAACTAACACACACACACAGCACACAAGCAGGCACATACACCACAAATAACACACACGCACACACACACATGCTGGCACGCACACACAAAACACACACACAACAAACGCACGCACATAGAACACCCACATAGGCACACACAAAACACATGCAGCACAGGTCCCTGTGGCAACATTTATTATGCATCCGAAGTTGTGCCTGGAGCACTCGTTACTCAAACACCTGTGGAATATGAGAGAGTGAAGGGAGGCCATCTTATCTCCAAACCGAAAGACGCGTCAAAGTGGAGGCTTAATCAACCAATCTGGGAAAGAGATGAATGAATGGGTGCTTCTAACTATGCAGCAATGTAAGTATTAGTGCCACTCCAAATACAAGAGAGGAGTGGCCGCGGTCAAACTTGAGGGTGAGCGGTCTAGCGTAAGTGCTCATAAACACCTACAACACACACACACACACACACACAAAAACACAACAAATACACACACACAACACACACACACACACAACAAACGCACACACACAACACATATACTGGCACATACACCACACAACACGTGCGCACACACTTGCTGGCATGCACACACACAACACACACACACAACAAACGCATGCACACAGAACACACACATGCACACACAAAATGTTCACATCACACAGACACGCACACACAACAAACCTGCAGTCGCACACACAATACACACACACACATTTATGCACACACACCACATTTCCACACAAACACACACATGCACAATTTTGCTGCAGGTGTGCAGGATGCACAGTGTCAGTAGAAAAGAAAGACACATATGATATTAATAAAAAGGCTTAGAGAAACATCATTCTCACTCACAAACACATACACGTGCGCTGACAGACACGCACACTCAAGTGCACGCTAACACGCGCATTCACTCGCGGAGAGAAAGCGTTGCACTAACCCCATAAAATACCTTATTGTTTTAAAGCAGAGCAAAATCGCAATGCCACAGGTGTACATTTTTATATACAGTTCACAGAAGATACAATGATGTGGGCTGGATGCTATCTCAATAAGGTTGTCAGACAAGTGAGTGTCACCAAAATGCAGATGAACTGTGCAATGACTATGGGAGCACACCTTAAAAAATACCATCACTGTGTTGTTTATTACCTGGAAGTTCCTGAAGGCCCCAAGGAGGTGTGCCATGTGCAGTGCCAGGCAGAGTATGTGCACCTGGCTCTGGAGACCTGCTGTGCCAACTCTGCCTTGGCCCCTTCTTCATGGTCCCAGCGCCAGGAAGGGGTGACTAACTGCACCCCGAAGCACAACAGAAGCTCTGCAGTCCACAACCTCACAGCCATACGGAGAGCTGGCGCCCTCAACGAGGCATAACAAACACTGACCAAATGGAGTGATGCACAGCGCCTCTGACACCACATGCCTGCCCTCTGCACAGCCTTGCTCCAGCAGCATTCAGTGGAATATCCTGTGTGTGAAGGAATACAGCCCGGCTCCTGTGGGGACCCTCCCTCCTCAGCTCCTGTGGGGACCCTCACTCCCCTCCTCTGCCTCCATCTTGTCCCACCCACCGGCCCTGGCACACGAGGCACCAGCCAGGAGCTGTCTGTTTACATGTGACCTGGCACAATTTAGGCCCCTCACACACGTCAGGATAACCGCAGACACCACCAAAAATTGTTCACGCTGGACTTTTCTTTCCTGTAAACTGGTAAAACATATAATGATCCCATTTTGATGATGCTCCTTATATGCAAACTTGCACCCGCTTTTGATGACCTTAACCTAATTGGCCCGTATTTGGAGGCATAGAATGTATACACCTTCAGATAGCGCCTCTGATACTATTGGGTGCTGTGCCAGTTACATCATTTGCCAACTCCTGAATGTATCTAAACAGGTGGCAGTTCTGACTAATTCCTTCGAGTCTCATTTTACAGACAGGTAAATATATTTACGTGTTTTAGGGAGATTTCTGGAAATTACATCAACCCAGCCCCATAGCCGGTTGCAGAGGGCTACCCTGGCCATGAAAAGCTCTCTACCTGTGTATGAGAGGCACAAACTGCAGGTGTGGGCCTATACTACACAAGAGGGCCATTAAAATCCATTGTCTCCCTAACCAAAAGGGCTATAATGCTATTAGAACATTTCACCTGCTAAGGGGAGTGTGCCCTCATTTATACAGGGAGAACCAGTAAGACAGGCAAGCAAGTCTATACCAGCCATTATTGCCACACTGCCACCCCCTTGTCTTCAAAGCAGCTCCCAATCAGTGGTGTAACAAAACGTGTGTCCCCCGCATTCATGCAATCACCCATGCACTATCTATGCACTCCTTCAATCACCCAGTCAGTAACCATGCAGTTATGCAATCACCCAGACATTACTCATTCACTTTTTCATTCACTCAGGCAATACCCATACAAGCCTACAATCACCCAGACACTTCCCATGCACTCAGGCACTAGCCATGCACTCGTACATGCACCTACACACTTCTGCTGCACTTATACGATCACTCAAACACTACACATACAGTCTTCCAATCTTTCAGACACTAGCTGTACACTCATGCAATAAACCAGGTACTTGTTATGAACTCTTCCAATCACACAGAAACTACCTATGCACTCCTCCAATCACCCAGTTATTACCCCTGCATTCATGCAATCACCCACGCATTACCCATGCACTCCTACAATCACTGAGGCAGTGCTCATGCAGTCTTCCAATCATACAGACACTACCTGTACACTCATGCAATCACCCAGGTACTTCTTATACCCTCCTCCTATTATCCAGAGAGTATAGATGCACCCCTCCATGCACCAATGCACTAATCATGCACACTTCCATGTACTCAGGCATTACCCATGCACTTTTCCAATCACGTAAACATTACCCTTGCATTCATACAATACCTGAAGTATTACTTATTCACTCCTTCAATCACTCAGGCAGTACCCAGGCACTTGTCCATTACCCAAAAATTAACCATGCAGTCCTTCAATCATCCAGACATTACATCTACACTCATACAATCACCCAGGCAGTACCTATGTACTTCACCAACCATACATGTACTACCCATGCACTGCTTAAATCACCCAGGCATTAGTCATGCACTTATTGAATTACTGAAACATTACCTATGCAGTTACACAATCACGGAGGCATTACCAATCCACACATTTAATCACTCAGGCAGTACCCATGTACTCCTGCAAACACTCAGACATTACTCCTATACAACAATATGTAGATGAGGGACATGATGGAGATTCAGAAGTATTGTCCGGATCCAAGATTTGTGGCCGAGTGCCCTCCAGAAGTGATCGGACGTTTGTCGACAAAATATATATAAATGAGTTCATCATAAGCAAAGCATTATGGAATAGTTCATGAAATCTTCCATAGAGTGCAATCTTCCCATAATAAAATGTGTTTGTTTGCCCATAATTCCAGCCTTCCCAAAAGCTGAAAGGGACCTTATAAGTGTGTAAATCTACTAGAGCGACCGCCGCGCACAAACTTCACAGGTGGTTAGGTGGCTCATCTCATGGAGTGGTGCAGTTTCTGTAATCAAGGTGATTCTACCTAACTGTGTTGGGAAGGCATGTAGTATTCTGTGCACTTGCACTAATAAATTGATTAAAGCCATCTAGTGAATTTTTAAAAAAATGTTATGAATTTTAAATATATATACTAAGATGTATTGATATATCAGTGGGTGCATGAATGTTTGTATGGATGATTCAGTGGGTGCATGACTGACTCTATAAGTGATTGGTTAGGTGTCTCAGTGAATGTAAAGGTGAGTGACTAGTTGTGTAAATGACTTTGTCTGTCTATCGGTTGATGCCAAAGTGGGTATATGAGTATATTAGTGGGTACATGAATGGTTATTTGGGTGATTGATTGGTTCTATGACTACCTCTATGGTTGTCTGGGTGTCAGTGTGTGTGGGTGAGTAGGTGTGTGACTGCCTATATGGATGAGTTGCCAACAAGGGAATTCTTTTGTGAATTATTCAGTAACAGGAGGTTGATCAATCTGTGCTGAGAAAACTTAGGACCAACTTAATTGAATTAAAACCTGTTATTCATCTAATTTAACACTTTCACTTTCAACATAGTGGTAAAGACTCACATAAGAAAAAGCTACACGGGAAGTGGATTTTATAGAAATATCTCGCACCATCCATCATCTTCTTGCCAAAATGATTTGAAGAGGGCTCGTAAGGTGAGAAAGGGAGATGGACCACTAACCTCCAGGACCACACCACCTGCTCCTGTGGAGACAATCCCTAAGGAAGTGCAAAGGCAGCTTCTGTAATTCTTTCCAGGATTAAGGTGCATCGCAACCTACTGCATTGACAGTCTGTTGGTGCCGTTCTAGAAACAGCAGGAAAACGCTGTATTTTTTCTAGTTAATCACACCAGATATTACCAAAATACAAAATGTTAGAAAACAAAAAAAATCAAAAACCAGTTCCAAAAAAAGAACACAATAATTCTTGATAAAACTGCCTTTCCTGGTTAAAAAAGGTAAATTGTATATTTGTGTATATATATATATATATATATATATATATATATATATATATATATATATATATATATATATATATATATATATATATATATATACATGAATGGTTATTTGGGTGATTGATTGGTTCTATGACTACCTCTATGGTTGTCTGGGTGTCAGTGTGTGTGGGTGAGTAGGTGTGTGACTGCCTATATGGATGAGTTGCCAACAAGGGAATTCTTTTGTGAATTATTCAGTAACAGGAGGTTGATCAATCTGTGCTGAGAAAACTTAGGACCAACTTAATTGAATTAAACCCTGTTATTCATCTAATTTAACACTTTCACTTTCAACATAGTGGTAAAGACTCACATAAGAAAAAGCTACACGGGAAGTGGATTTTATAGAAATATCTCGCACCATCCATCATCTTCTTGCCAAAATGATTTGAAGAGGGCTCGTAAGGTGAGAAAGAGGGCTCGTAAGGTGAGAAAGGGAGATGGACCACTAACCTCCAGGACCACACCACCTGCTCCTGTGGAGACAATCCCTAAGGAAGTGCAAAGGCAGCTTCTGTAATTCTTTCCAGGATTAAGGTGCATCGCAACCTACTGCATTGACAGTCTGTTGGTGCCGTTCTAGAAACAGCAGGAAAACGCTGTATTTTTTCTAGTTAATCACACCAGATATTACCAAAATACAAAATGTTAGAAAACAAAAAAAATCAAAAACCAGTTCCAAAAAAAGAACACAATAATTCTTGATAAAACTGCCTTTCCTGGTTAAAAAAGGTAAATTGTATATTTGTGTATATATATATATATATATATATATATATATATATATATATATATATATATATATATATATATATATATATATATATATATATATACATGAATGGTTATTTGGGTGATTGATTGGTTCTATGACTACCTCTATGGTTGTCTGGGTGTCAGTGTGTGTGGGTGAGTAGGTGTGTGACTGCCTATATGGATGAGTTGCCAACAAGGGAATTCTTTTGTGAATTATTCAGTAACAGGAGGTTGATCAATCTGTGCTGAGAAAACTTAGGACCAACTTAATTGAATTAAACCCTGTTATTCATCTAATTTAACACTTTCACTTTCAACATAGTGGTAAAGACTCACATAAGAAAAAGCTACACGGGAAGTGGATTTTATAGAAATATCTCGCACCATCCATCATCTTCTTGCCAAAATGATTTGAAGAGGGCTCGTAAGGTGAGAAAGAGGGCTCGTAAGGTGAGAAAGGGAGATGGACCACTAACCTCCAGGACCACACCACCTGCTCCTGTGGAGACAATCCCTAAGGAAGTGCAAAGGCAGCTTCTGTAATTCTTTCCAGGATTAAGGTGCATCGCAACCTACTGCATTGACAGTCTGTTGGTGCCGTTCTAGAAACAGCAGGAAAACGCTGTATTTTTTCTAGTTAATCACACCAGATATTACCAAAATACAAAATGTTAGAAAACAAAAAAAATCAAAAACCAGTTCCAAAAAAAGAACACAATAATTCTAGAGAGAGAGAGAGAGAGAGAGAGAGAGAAAGGAATGGTTGTATAAGTGTTGTATAAGAGTATGATTGAGTGTGTTAGTGGCTGCATGTGTTACTGAGTGCCTGTGTGAGTGGCTGTATGAATCTGTTAGTGAATGTGTGAGTGTCTGTTTAGTTGAGTGAGTGACTTTATGAGTGGCCGTATAGGAGAGTGAATGATTCTTTGACTGGCTGATTGTGTGAATGGTTGTGTGAGTGGCTGTATGGGTGAGTTAGTCTTAGTGTAAGTGACCGTATTAGTGAGTGACTGTCTGTATGAGTGGCCTTATGAAAAACTTAGTGCTTGTGGGAGTAGTCTTATAGGTGAGTCAGTGGTTGTGTGAGTGGGAAACATCTTTTACGACGTAACCATTACAACGCGTAATGGTTACATCGTGGTTTTAACAACACAAGTCGTTAAGTTGACTTGCAATGGAGGGCGCTCTATACTAAGGAATAGTGTGAATTACTATTCCAACACCTTCCCTACTGTACGTAGACTGGAGTTGGAATAGTAATTCACACTACAGCGCCCTCCAACGCAAGTCGATGTAACGACTTGCGTTGTCAAAAGCGTGATGTAAAATACTGCATTGTGATGGTATGCATGGTATCATCATATATTCTGTGTAAGTGGCTTTATGGGTGAGTGAATTGTTGTGTGAGTGGTTCTATAGCTGAGTGAGTACCTGTATGAGATGTTATATGGGTGATTGAGTTCTAGTGTGACTGGCTGCACAGAGAAGTGAGTGGTGTGTGTGTGGTTGTAAAGGTGAGTGAATAATTGTGGGAGTGGTCATATAGGGGAATGAATATCTATCTCAGTGACTGTGGAACGTCCACTATGGATGACTGAATTGTTGTGATAGTGTCTGCATGGGGGAGTGAATGAGTGTGTTGGCAGCTGAGTAGCAGTTAGGGGTTGTGTGAGTAGTTGTTTGGGTGAGTTACTGGCTCTATAGGTAATTGAGTACCTGTGCGAAAGGCTGTTTGGGGTTACTGAGTGAGTGTATCAGTGACTGTAAGGGCGGGTGAGTGTGTGTGTTAGTGGCTGTATGACTGACTAAGAGGGCTTGTGAGTAACTGTATAGGTGAGTGAGTGGATATGTGAGTGGTTGTATGTGTGAGTATGGGTATGTGTGACTGCTTGTATGAGTGAGTGAGAGGGTACATGAGTGGCTATATAGGTGAGTTAGTACCTATGTAAGAGGCTATTTGTTTTATTGAATGGTTGTGTGAGTTCCTGAATAGGACAGTGACTGCTTGTGACTGGCTATATTGTGGCAGTGGCTCTGTGGGAGAGTGAGTGAATGTATCAGTTGTGCATAGTTGAGTGAATGTTTGTGTTAGTGAGTGTGTGGGTGACTTGGTGGCTGTGTGAGTAAGTGTGTGGGTGAGTGTCTGGGTTTGTCATTGGTTGTATAGGTGAGAGAGCAGGTATAAAAGTGGGTGTATGGGTGTGTTATAGGGTACATGAGTAGATATATGGAAGAGTTAGTGGTTGTGTGAGTAACTGTATAGGTGAGTGAGTGACTGTGTGAATAACTGTGCTAGTATCAGTGGATGCATAGGCTAGTAAGCCGCTGTGTGAGTTGCTGTATGGGGGACTGACCAATACTGTGATTGGCTGTATGGATCAGTGACCGCTGGTGGCCTGTGGCTGTATGAGTTAGCAAGAGGGTATGTAAGTGCCTGTATGGGTAACTGAGTGGTAGATGTATGGTTAACTGAACGGGTCTGTAAGTGGCTATATGAGTAAATAAGTGGGTCTGAGAGTAGTTGTATGAGTGAGTAAGTGGCGGTGTGAGTGACTGTATAGATGAATGAGTTCCTGTGAGATTACATTTTTATTATAAAATAGGCAAAGTAAACTCATAGGAAATTAACCCAAGAGTACTTTACATTTAAAAACACTTATCATAGTTATGAATAAGCAAAATGTCTGTGGTAGGGAAAATGAGTTGAGACATCAAATTACATTCAACAGCACCTATTATGGAAAAAGAAAAAGAACATAAACATATGTTAGTATTTGATCTTCATATGCACAGAATTAGACCAACATACATCACTTATACTATAACATTGTATTACAACATAGTAAAAATATCATGTTCTCTTTTTTGCTGTTCTCAGATGTAATACCTCTTCACCATAAATTGTGGTCTGTATGAAGCATCTTCTTGGAAAAGTGGGGAAAAACATTCAATGGATTGTAAAAAAAAACATACATGCACAATTCAACACTTTAATTTAGTGAAGCTATGCATTACACTCATTACAATTATTTAATTAATTGCTTTCTGTAGATTCACTTTACTAATATAAACAAACCTAGGTTAAAAAAATCTTACATTTTATCTGGTACAATATTAGAAATGAATAGAAAGTACTGTTCAATTTTAGAGATCCTTCTGAAAACATCACCCTGTGTAGGCCAAATGCTGTTTAAATAATGGTGATCCACTTAGACAACATCCCATAGTGAAGTTTTAATTCCATAAATAGCATGTAGAATTTTGGTTGAAGAAACAAATTGGGCCATTTTTTTGTTAAAAAAGGCAGTCTTAACTTTCCACTTAAATCTGCTGTAATTTGATTATGTCCTTTCAGTTTCTGACTTGAATGAAATAGAGCAGTATTTAAAAGTGGTATTAACTCCTTTGTGACAGACAAAACAACTTTTCAATTTTGAAGAAGACTATAAAAATTGGCTGAATATTTTCTAAAAGACTGATGAACAACGTAGAAGAAGCACAGCAGATCACTTTTTAATCCACAATTTCGATAATTTGGAAGAAAGTCTCCCTTAAGATCTTAAGTTGATGTCATTGCATTCTGTCCATTCATGAATAAAGCTTTTGAAAAAGTTAACCAACTAATTGTGGCAGTACCTGCACTTTCTTCGTTTATCGCAAGACATAAATGTGTATTAACTGTAGATGCCAGTCAAACAGGTTTAAGTGCTGTTCGATCAAAGATAGTAAACAACAAGTAACAAACCATTGTTTTCACTTTAAATTTTCAAAATTGGCTAAAAACACATTATAGCACTATTGAGAGAGAGACATTGGCCTGTTCATGGGCTGTGGATAAATTGAAAACCTTCATTTGGGGCACACGCTTTGAGATCTTTACTGATCACAAACAATTACTTCATCTTTTAAGTGTCACTGGTTCAAGCAAGACCTCAGCATGGTTAGTAAGCTCTTGTCATGATTACAGGAATATAACTTCACCATCAAGTATTTCCCTGGAGGAAAACATTTAAGAGCAGATTGCCTTTCAAGGATGCCCCTAAACATCTGTCCTATATGTGTGGTAGCATTGGTCGAAGATGTGTTGGATTCCAATTATGTCATCTCTGTAAAAGAGTGTTTGGAAGTGGTGGTGTGTTACTATCCATGATGGAGTTAGTAAAAAAGGGCTGGTGTAAAGAAAGGTTTTTGGTCTCCACTTTAAATCCATTTGCACAGGTAGTGAGTGAGCTTTCAACTATAAAAAGAATGTTTGCTACAAATTGATTTATTTGATCCATGAGTCACTTATTAAACCAGCGCATGAAGGGCATCTTGGTATTGGTGGAACCTGTAGGAAGTTAAAACAATATTTATTTAGGCCTACCATGAATGCACAAATGGACAAATGGACGAATAGACAAATGCCATATGTGCCTCTTGTCTGCGAAGAGTTCAAATTCCATTGCCTATGGTACCTTTCCCTGACGAGGTCTGGTCAAAGGTGGTGTTGGATTTTGCTAGTCCCTTTGATTTTTTAGCATCTGCAAGAGGTACTTGATGGTCTTTATAGACTATTTTTAAAAGTGGGTGTATTTTGACTTTACAGCAGCCCTCCCAATGTCTTGTGTAATCAAATTTCTCAGAAGGGGATTTGAAATAGAAGACCCCACCTCAAATAAATTGTGAAAGGCTATGGGGGACACTTTGAACTAACACAGATTAAGGACTTCGTCACTTTCATTCATATTAAACATTTGAGGGTAGCATTATACTCCCCAACCTCAAATGGTTTGTTTGAAAGGATGAAAATGTTCTTGAAAGAAAGCATTCATAGCAGTTGGAGCACCAGTGGAAGATTGTTGAAGAACACAGCTCTGGACATAACTACTCCATATGATACCGTGGGTGTTTTACCTCTTCGACTTCTTTGAAAGAGAGACTCTACTTCCAAAGCCTGTCCTGAAAGGGTTAGGGTTTAATTTTCAGGGATGTCAAGTGTTTTTTTTGTGGAGAATACAAAGATGTGGCTCAGAGAGTTGTGAATCGTCCGGTAATGTATCAAACATATTTCAACAACAAACATGGTGTGAAGGACAGAGAGTTCCAAATTGGAGAGTGGGTTTTGATTAAAAAATGCAAACAAAAATGTGAAAAGGAAAATCACTTTTTGCTGCACATATACAGAAAATAAGTGTCCAAAATTTCAGTTTTGATAAATAAAGAAGGATGTAAATTAAAGGATGCTTAGTTAAGCAATACCCAGAGCAGGTGAGATCAATGACTCAACACACTGGTAGATTGAATGATGAGTTTCACCAAGATTATGCTTGGTTGGAGGAAAGTGTTAGTCAACACGAGTCTAATGCATCAGATTACATTTCTGAAAATGCAGGAGATAGTAACCAGTAGGACTTTATTGTGTCTGACTCACTTCCTTTAAATGCGGAAGTTACTGATTGTCTCAATGCATGAAACAATATGTATTTTGTGTTCCAGGTACCAACTCTGCTGCCTTGATAAATGAACAACTCAACCCAGAGGGGCAGTCAAATGTTGCCCTACTGGAGAGAAATAACAATCTCAATGTATCTATGCAAGCAAAATCTAAAGTCTGTCATCTATATTAATTCGCAGTTTTCTTTTGCAGTGTGCATCAATTTAATATTTCCTAGGAGGATCACTATTTGGTTTAAAAAGGGGAAGATGATTTAACGACTTAATGTGAGTCCTATCTCAGTTTCATTGTACTATTGTTGACTTACCTGTCATCCACATGTTGTTGTTTGTACGGCATTCTATGTTCTTGCCATGCTCGCTGTGGATTGCAACTGGATTTTCTAGACATTGCTGTTGGTAGTCACTGTGTGACAATGTGCTTCAATGATGTAGAATAAAGTACACACATCTCTTACCTCCTTTGGTGTACCACACTCATTTGACATTGTACCTCATTTGATTCAGTACTATAGGGAACTGGAAGAGAAGTGTTTAGGAAAAATAAACTAATATTTAAACATAAGAAATAATACTTGGTTTCAGGTCTAAAAGAAAGTCATGGTGCACATAAAGATTTTCGATTCAAATCTTTTATTCTTGTGTAGAACAAAACCTGGTTAACACGTGTTTCATGACATTAAGGTAACTTCTTCAGGCCCAATACATTAACAAAAGCTCTAATAGCCACAGTCATGATTTCTGTAGCTATTAGAGTTTTAGTTAATGAAGAAGAGCTCTTAATGTCATGAAACATTTACAGGCCAGGTTATTCTACACAAGATAAAAGAATTGAATAACAAATCTATGTTTACAACGTGACTTTATTTCAGACTTCAAACCAAGCCTTACTTTATATGTTGAATTTTAGGTGGTGAAGGGGAATGCCCGTGCACTTTGTGGTCTTTGTTATCTCACCATGAGAGCCTCCATGTTCACCTTTCTGTCATTAGTTAATAATCATACATGGTAACTGTGACACACAGTACATCTTAAAGAGTGACAAAAAAGTGAACTTTTCCATAATACTTGCAAAACTGATGAAAAAATCTAACTACCATGTTGAAGTCCAAGGTCAGAAAATGTTTTCTCTTGAAATCCATACAGGAAAATCCACAGAAAGGGAAGAAAACTAAAGGGGCGCAAAAACAGGCATCAACATAACTTGGTTCTGGAGATTTTTTGTGAGTGGAAAATGTATTGAGGGTGCCCACACTGGGATGCTAACTAGATTGCATTCAAAAAGGCATTCATGAGCAGTTTATGGGCAGAAGGGAATATGTGGTGAAATTAAAAGACATCATCAAGATCATGTTTAAAATAGGTGGTGCCAAGGTTAGGCATTCAAAAAGTTATTTTAAGCCATTGGAAACTGTGTCTAAATTATACATCAAGTTATATTCTCTGAGCAGTACGTGTCTCACTAGGTCCCTGCCCCACCAATCAAAGGCAGTGTGACCCTATTCTATGTAGAGATGAACTAATTGGGCATTTCAAACACCACATCTAATTCTGAATGTTTGAGTTCAGAAACATACTGTCACATTTCCTGATAGACATAAAATAAATCAAAGGAAAATGTTATAGCGTAAAAAACTTTTCATGTATTTTATTGGTATGGTTGTTTATCTGTCACATACTATGTTTGTTAATGTTGGTGATAGATCTGTCCACCTTGGTGTGATTTTTTCCCTAATATTTTACCTTCAGACCTTCTGTTTTTGCTGACTTTGCTTTTGGTGGTCCTAGGACCTGTACACTTTACCCCTGCTAACGAGTGCTAAAGTGCTCACTCCTTAAAGCATGTTAGATTGGCTTATACCCAATTGGCATATTTCATTTAAGGCCCTAGTAAAGCGGTACCACCAGTGCCCAGGGTCTGTAAAGTATATGCTACTAGTGGGACGCCACAAAATAAACCCTTTGCCAGGCCCACACCTACCTCTGTAATTCCTAGAAGTCACCCCTAGGGTATGCCCTGGACAGTCCAGAGGGTAGGGTGCAGTGTACTTAACATGTGGAACATATACTTTTAAGTTTTACATGTCCTGGTAGTGCAAAACTCTTAAATTCGTTGTTTACTATGGCAAGGCTTAACTTTTTTTAGGCTAAGATCGCAGTTAGCTTATTACATTTTATAAGTGTAATTTCAAAATGGGGACAGGTAACTGATTCATGCTTAGTGTCTCTGGAATTGTAGTGAAACTTTTTACAATTTTAAAAACTCCACTATAAGAAAGTTGACATTTTCTTGATTTAGCCGTTTGGTGCCTGCAGACTGTCTCTAGGTCACTTGACTAGGTGCAGTTGACAGTTAAGCTTTGTGCATTCCTATTTGACAAACACACACAATGGGGAGCTTAGGTTTGACTGGATGGACCTCACTGGCAGGATGTAAGACAGAAGCTGGGCCCTGCCCCACTTACACTTGAATAGGCTTTGTTCTTCCACCACATAAAGAGCTGCATACCTCCTGTAGTTAGTCTGGAGCCAGGGATGGAAAGGCAGAGCACCTCAAGAAGCTTCTCTCCACTTCAAAGACACTACTGGGTATAACCACTGGACCTCAGACACCAACTCTTCATTACACTTCTGGATATTCTGCCAGGAAGAAGGACTGCTGGGTTGGTGAAAGGCTTGCCACTCTGCTGAACTGCTGCTCTGAACTGCTGCTCTGAAGACCTTTTTTCCTGCTGTGCTAACCTGCTGCCTGATGCTTGGTTAAGAAAAACTGAATATGCATCTCTTGAATCCAGAGTCCCTCCAAGTACTAGTTGGCTGGCCTCTTGATCTAAATCCTCATAGACACAAAAGGCTTCCAACAAGCTTTCACCTGCATCTGAACTCTGCCAAATGTGATTCTACCTTGCCAAATGGTGCCACCCCAGTACTGAACCCTTGGAAGTGTGCTTAAGGTGCTCTGCCAGCCTATTTGAATTCAGCGGAATCAATGCATCTTCTCTGCTGTGCAGTGCCAACCCAAGCAGGACTGATGCATCGCCACTGCTGTGTAAATTGGACCCATAGCCAAGGCCCTCTTTGCATTGCAGCCTATCTGGACTGCCATGGCATGACACATCCTCAGTGCAGACCCTTGCACCCCTCATCGGCAATACCCTTGATGACTATGTCGGACTCCGCACAGCAGTCTTGCAGCTCCTTGGAACCAATGCATTGCCCTGACTGCAAGTCGCATCTCTGATGCCAGACTTTGCACCAAAAGCCCCATCAATGGGATCCTTGACAATGTTTTAGGCGCTCTCATGGCAGTTTCGCCGCATCTTGGACCGATGGATGGCTTTATCTGAGGACGGATCTTCCACGCTGACCCTCACAATGCTCTGCATACTAGGATTTAAGGTACTCTATTCAACGGGCCTGAATTAATCACTTTAGCAGGGCTGGACTCCTTTGCGTTAGGCCTGAACTTCTGACTTTATCCTGGTCCGACACAACCAGGTATCCACAGTTGGAGCTTTGTGCTCTTTGACAAAAGTTTCACTAAAATCTTTAAAATTGCTTATTTCCAGTTCTCTGGTTTGGTCTTTTTTTTATTTATTAAAAATCATTTTAGTTTTCCAAATTGGTGTGGGGTATTTTTTGTGTTGCGTTTTTCACTTTATTACTGTTTGAAGTGTTGCACAAATACTTTACATTGCCTCTCAGTTAAACGTGACTGCTCTGTGCCAAACTACTAGAGGGTTGAGCACAGGTTAATCTAGGGTTGGCATTTGCTTAACTCTTACATGAATTGTGCTTTCGCTTTGACCAGGGTTCACACCCCAGTCAATCAACAACCCAATTATTTTACATTTGGTCTTAGTGGTGTTGGTGCATAATGAATAATTGCCAACTTTGTATTGCCTAGTAGACACAGGGAGTTACCAGGAAGCAGTTAATTTCTGGGTATGACCTCTGTAAACTCCTATGCGATCTTCCATTACAGAGTAGGGCAACTGATGTACAATACCTGTGACTAAAAGTCTGACTTCTTTCAAAAGAGTATTGCCATGCACGACATAGCATCTGCACCTGCACCTGCTATGGCTGGTCTACTCCTGGTGCATGACTTTCTGGCACACAACTCGATATCTCCCTGCTGAAGTGAGCAGACCAGGACCCGTACTATGAAACAGGTGAATGTTCTCGGTTTGCATCACTGTGCACCTGTTTCAGGTGCCAAAAGGAACCATGTGCCCTCTTACAATCAATGCGCTGTCCCAAGGGCAGCCGCAAAGCCCAGCCTTCCTGGAGGCAGTATATTAGTAAAAGACAGAGAGACTACATAAAGCAGCTGATCTGCCTTTCACTGTGTAGGAGGTACCCACCTGCACTTTAAACGAGGGGCCAGAGATTCCTCTACAGGCTGGTGCAGTGAGTAACTGCACCTGCCTGCATTGGATGTCTGGTTGATACCCCCTCAGGCATCTCTCATTGTAGGTTCTGATGCCCTTTATGTCTTTGTGCCCATTTTCATAATATGATACAGGCACAGAGGCAAAGTGGTTGCTTCTTTTGCATGTGCCATGGTTTCATGCAAATGAAGGAACACCCTCTTGAGAGCACCCACACTATCTGTGCACAAGCATCTGCAGCCACTTCTGTAGTACAACACTGCCATCAGCGACCACAAATCAGGCTCACATGCCTATTGTGTCATTTTGTGTCATTTTTTCCCAATGTTTAACCAGTAATCATTTTACTGTCTCTAGTGGTAGTGTACATGTCTACAGATATGTTAAGAAAAATGCGTGGACATCGGTTATTTGCACATGATTCCATTATGATAGCTCATGCTTCATTTTAAAGAAGGGTGCCCTTAGAAATGTTATATACTTAAAGCAAGGTAGCAGATCAAACACTGTTAAAAGCATCCATCAACTCAATCCGTATGTTATCTTCTCTTTACGGAAATGGGGGATGAGTTGGCTGTGACATTCATCTCAGTACTCTGAGTTATTACCATTTGGAAGCTTTTAGGGCATGGGTCATGGTGGAAGTGTGTTTCAATGAACTTGATGCTTGGTTTAATGTATCTTGTAAACAATTATATATTTCAATGAGTCTTAGAGTCATTAGATATACTTAGTCAAATATGTATGTATGTCCAAGAGTCTAGGTTTAACGAACATCACATCATTAAGAGATTGTGTACTGTTTCATTTCTTGTCATGAATAGTACTTGTTGTAATGTATCTGAGACCACGGATATTTGGGGGAAAAAGTTTCCGACTTGCTGCTGTTAGTACATTTCCATCTATTCCTTGCAGCCTGTGAAGCATTCCAAAATGACACAGGAAAGAACAATACAGCTTTTTAAGCAAATCGCTTGCAATTTAGACTAAGTCATGAGCTTTACAAAAGAAATGCAGGTGTTCCGATTTAGCTTTCATCCACTGTGCTGCACTCACACTGCGAGACGAGTGACTGCCATCCACATAAGCTGTTCTTTATTGACTTTTCAGGCTTAATTCGGCCGTACATTTCACATGAGTTTAATTCCCTTTTTACTCCATTTCATTTTTTGAGTGATATATAACAATACTTTAATTGGGTAAACTTCGCAATCAGTTGGGCGCATGTTTTTGTTACTACAGAGTTGAAGCATGCCAATACTATTTCTTTAATTTCCTGTAGTGCCTTGTTCTTCTCTTTGTTGTCATGTAATGTGAAAATGTATTTCACGGAGGAAATTACGTTTTGTAATACACAGGGCGTCTGTCTAGTCCTGTTTTTTTTTCTGCCCATTTTATTGTGAGCATATGACCAATAAGAAGAGAACCGTTTCCGTCTAGATTTTGATGTGTCTTTTGGGAAGATGGCTTCCAATGCAGAGGCAGATTAGGGACCAACAGCCTGATTCATCAATCTCCCGTTTTGCGAGGCCCTAATAGCGAATTGTAGCGATTCACTATTAAGGACTCGCAAAACGGGATTCATGTAGGATTAGCAAAATTTATTGCGATTCCTACTGATTCCTTATTTGCGATTAGCAAATTGCTAATCGCAAATAAGGAAAAACTCCCCATTCATTCCTATGGGCCAAAAGGCCCATAGGAATGAATGGGGAGTATTCCTTATTTGCGATTAGCAATTTGCTAATCGCAAATAAGATTGCGATTTGAAGGGTGCCAGGGGTGTCCAAAGGACACCCTGTAGCACCCCTCAAATGCACATTTGAACAGGTGTTGCGCACACACATGTCCAGAGGACATGTGTGTGTGTAACATGCAAAAGAAAAAAATGCACTAAAGTGCTTTTTACTCTTTTTTCGCAATTTACCACCAAGTCAGACTTGGTGGTAAATTGCGACCAAATATTGCGAATTCGCAATTTCCAATTGGTTGATGAATTGGATTTAAGGAATCTCTATTAGAGATTCCTTAAATCCAATTCCTCGCAAATATGCGATTTCGGTAATAGCGATTTTTGCATTTGGGATGATGAATCCCAAATGCAAAAATCGCACTCGCAAACGGCCAGATTCTCAGAATCTGGCCATTTGCGAGCGCAATTCATGTTGATGAATATGGCCGTTTGTCCACAGTTAGAGGCCTATTTAGGGGCAGATTTATGAGGCCGTTGCGCCTCTTTGCGCCGCAATTGCGTCACTTTATTTGACGCAACTGTGGCGCAAACAATGCGTCCTATTTACAACGTGACGCATCTAGGAGATGCGTCACGTTGTAAAGCACTGTGCCATAAGGAGGCGTTCCTGCGCAGGGGTTGGCGTTCCTGCGCAGGAACGCCTCCTGAAAGTGACTGAGTGAAATCTTTGAGATTTCACTCACTCACTTTCAGGGCAATGCTGCGTCAAAACCCTGCGCCTGCTTGAAGCAGGCGTAGGTCTTGACGCAGCATTGTGCACATGGTGTACCCCCGAGCCTTGCTGGAGCTGCGTCGCGCTTGCGACGCAACTCCAGCAATGCGCCACATTCCTGGCACAGATGCGTCATGCATCTGTGCCGTTTTTGCACCATGGTGCGCCGCATTATAAATGCGGCGCACCATGGGTGGCGGAGCTGTGGCGCACTGTGGCGCATGTTAAATGGTGCATTCCTGGGTATGCGCCAGTTAACATAAATCTGCCCCTTAGTATTTATCAAAAAGTCACACTGCACAGCAAGGCCATCTTGAAAATTACACCGCACATTCCTGTCCTTTCCCTGCGCTGGTGCACAGTGTGACTAGCGCCAACGCAGGCCCCCTTGTGTTAATTATTGTGAATACAATGCCATTATACAGGCTTGACTATGGAAATACCAATAAATACAGTGTTGATGCACATCGTAAAATGTGTTCACATATCTATGTTGATATCAGTAGAAACAATTTCAATGTATGCCATAATCTATGCATGCATAACAATGTTGATACCACTAGAAACATTGTCAATACATGCCATAACCTATGCATGCATAACAAGTTTAACAGCAGTAAAAACAATATTGATGTATGCATGACAACTGTACTCACAATACTGAGGATGTTGGTAAAAATAATATCAATTACCTTCAGGTTAAAATAATGTTTTGTGGGGGAAGTGTGTATGTTTTACGTGGATATCTTGGGGTATTACCTGAGGTTGTGGGGCGGTCAGTGTCCCAGTGCTAGTTTGGTGGTTGCAGTGTGTGCTACAAAATCAATAACTACTAAAAATTCAACACATATATTAAAAATACAAAAATTCTTACACAAAAAACATACAGAACATACATATAAAATATATACTAAAATACATAACATTAATAAACAAATTATATTTTTGACAACTATATTTTTGCAAGCAATATTAAACACTTCGATATTTTTTAAAATCAATAGTACTAACCTTATGTCAATATTCTCGACCACGAAATTCTTGCAATGGTCTTAAACTGATCACCTGGAACACGGTCCTCCTATTCACTATTAAAATTAAATTAAAATGTTTAAAAGAACAAATAGTGGATATAATATGTATACAAGAATCCTGGTCCACAAAGATCTGGTCTAATGAGGATTATGTTGTGTTATGCCATCCCGCCCTCACGGTGAATAGAGGTCATGCTAAATAAGTCATTGTCATTCTGCTCAGGTCCAACACTAAGAGGGTCAATGAAGATATTTGTCACAATTCTAATTTAATCCAGTGTCTCTGTTCATTGTAAATGCTTATATTCCCCCCAGTTCCTCTCCTTCTTTTCTATTAAAAGAGCTTTTTATTTTCATCTCCTCTACCTTGGCAAGAGAAAATTGTCTGCATCTAATTCTGGTCGGTGACCTGAATGTGAAAGTCTCCAGCCATGGTATAAAGTTGTTTTAAAGAGGATGTTTTAAAAATTCCAAACGTTATGTTTCTTAGAAATAGTCTACTAGATAAAAGAGGTGTGATAATTTTAGAATGTCTGAGAAAGACAAATGCACTAATTGTTAATGGGAGACTTCAAAATGATATCCCCACAAAAGCCACCTATAAATCACCCTTTGGCTGTTCTATTATTGACTATTTAAGTTTATCTTCAGTCCCAGATCGAAATTCTGGACAATTCCTTTAGCAACGATTTGCGGATCTCCTGTCACCTGGGGGTGATCCTTATGCAAGAAAATCTAGGAACTTCAAAGACATTTCTGTAGGCTTCAATAAAATAAATGGCAGAATCCACTGGATTACTAAGGCAGCCTCTAAATTAAGAGACTCTATTAATGTTAATAAATGACCAGCAACGTTTAAAATGAGGAAACCAACAGTTTTCTAAGTTTGATCCTCTGGTCTCTGGTTGCAGTATGGCCACTATAGTGGCAACCTGTAAGGTCAAATATGAGCCTCTTCGGCGAAGGCCATTGGCTAAGTTTGTACTTAGCCAAAAAATAAATAGACTAGTGAGGGCCCACTTCCTGAATTGCTGCAAATTCGTCTTTTTACACAAGAGGAAAATCACTCGGGAAAAACACTCTCTTTGGAAAAAAAAGGAAGACTCTAGGCGGCCCAAAAAAACAATGCCAAAAAGTAGTGGGAAATAATATCTGATTGTTGTGGCTCAAAGTTAAAATCTCTCCCTATCCCCATAAGTGAGGAAGACTGGAGACTGTATCTAATAGATTTGTACTCAGCCAACCGAAACTCTATGGGACGCATTACCCCTTCAAGCAATCCATCTATTCTGTTGGCCTCTAGGTTCACTTCATCAAGATGTGAGGTTGAAGGTCTCATTAAAAGAATGAGCTCCTCAGGAGCTATGGGCCCGGACCAAATTCCCATGTCTAAAAGAGCCCCTGCTTTTGGCCACATTCCTTGCCCCTCTCTTTATATATTGCTACTATCCAGTTAAGATTCCCTCCTCCTGGTCAGGCAGTATTTTAATTCCACTATAGGGCTTAGGCACCATTGGGGCAATTACCAGCAACTAGCCCTATTGGAATCAGTTGGGAAAGTTTTTGTGCGCAGCATCCTGGATCATCTTAATGATTGGGTGCATGAAGAGAACAAGCCAAATTTAAAAAACGATCATTGTACTAAAGATTAATCGAAGCGAGTACGCTCTAACTTGCAACTCAAACACGTTTGTGGCTTTTATAGATTTTACTCCAGCTTTCAAAATGATAGATTGCTCAATACTCTGGAAAAAGCTTAAAAAATGGGAATCCCCCTCCCCTTATATCTGTTATTATAGCTCTACATTCCACTACGTGGCCTAAGGCTCTACTAGGAGGAGATCAAGTCCTTTCTGCCATCATTCCTAGAAGAAATGGCCTGAAACAAGGCTGCCTGTAAACACCGATCCTCTTCTCCCTTTATGTAGCAGATGTTCCAGATTGCTTCTCTTCCCAAGAAGGCAACGCACCGAAGATAGGCAGCTGACCTTTTCCATGCATAATGTACGCAGATGATATCATAATTATGGATCTGACTCCTTTAGGGTTGAATAATGAGTTGAAGTCTCTACAGAAATATATGGTGCCACAGTACCTGAAGATAAATGTTTCAAAAGTTAAATTCTGATTTTAAAAATACAAAGAACATGAAAGCTTTCAATTTTGTCTAGAGATTAGGCTCCCAGAAGCTTTAGTCTGTAGAGTCCTATCTTTACTTGGGCAAAATGATAGCTAGCAACACTCAAAACAAGCCCCACATTGACCACAGCTCTTGTAAAGCAAAGTTACACGCTAATGGCTTGCGCAGATTCTGTAATGAAATAGGTTAAAGGCACTTCTTGCACATGTTGTTTGTCTTCAAAACAAAGGTCCCACAATCACTTCTTTATGCTATCATACCCAATTCAAATAGAAGAAAGGAATCTCCTTGATAAAATAGATGGCCAGATTTTATGTAAATTAAAGAAATGTAATACTTTGGTCCAGACTCCAGCTATTCACCTTGAATTTGGTTTGATAGGTTTATTTGTTCAAGGCTTGTGATCCGGTGGGGATATCTGCTTAAGAATAGCTACTCGAATACAATACATAATGTAGTAAACTTATATAATTGCAGTCAGATTCACCCAAGGTGACCTCCCCATCAACCCCGAGTCAGAGATACATGCTCACACAAGCCCTGCAACCCAAACCCAAGCCTACCGATTGACAGGTCACAGGTGGGGTTACACAATAGACAAACACGCACCCATGGAAATCCCACAGATTGACAGTTATACTGAGGAAATATAAATTTTATGGTCAAGATGTGTTCCCTAGCGCGTACCCCACCGCCTCCATGTACGAGTTAAAGTGCATGTAACTTCCCTCCTGTACCAGCTATGAAGACGCAAATACATTTGCGTCCAACGTTAACATGTCCTCTTTCAGACCCACCATGAATGGGTTGAATGGTCCGTTCCTAAGTATGCTATGCCAACGTCTTTTTGTAGTGTACTTCTACGTTTTTCAGCTCTGGCTGAGTAGGCCCTGAATTTCTGCCACCGAGCCTCTTTCCTGGCTTCTGACTCCAAGGGCCTCTGCCCAGGCTGCCTCTGTACCCGTGAACTCTGACTTACTTTCAGCGCGGCCCCTCGCGCTCAGCTCAGCCTGCTGCCTGCCAAGATCGACTATAACCTTCGAGTTATCTGTTCCGCTCCCCGAAAATACATTCCTGCCTGCCAGTTTCAGTAAACATTCCCCTCAGCTGCAGAGCCAAAGGGCCGGCCTGTCTCTGTGCAAGTAATTCAAGTAATTCATAGCCCTCGTTGCCATGCTCCCAGGGAAGGCCCATGCCCCCACGCTTCTCGTACAGACACTCAGGCGCTTATACACGCACTCACAGCAAGTATAGAATAGCTTCTGCCCTAGAGACCTTTCCGCCCAGATAGCCTAGTTCCTAAATATCAGATACCAGATATGATAGAAGCACAAGTTGATCTGACATGCCAGACTTCTGTCTCTTTCCGTCAGTGTAAATGTCAAGTCCCCTGCACCCTCCAGTTTCACGTCAGTCACACGTCATGCAGCTGCGCGCGCATCCAAGCTTCCGATTTCTGCTGACATTGCAACATTTCTGTTAGTGCCACCCCTTTCGTGACACCTACCTGTGACGTTTCTAGCACACACCTCTAGTTCACGCCTCTTGATTACGCACTTGTACCACGTGTATACTGTTATCTTGTCTTCTCTCAGCTGTTACGCCTCTTGCACTTTTGTTTATGGCATGAATTAAGTATATAAGCTATGTACTGTTAATAAAATGTAGCGCTCTATCCCTTCTGACACCCCTGTGGTGGTCAGAACATGATATCCTGGCCATGACCATTCCTTTTTAAGGAATAAAACCCCTAAGAACTCTAACACCACGGACTCTGTTTTCTTCTTCCGATCTGAGTTATTATTGATTAAGTACTTACCTTGCATAGAAATTAAGAGAGTAAATTAATTATTTACGTCATTTGGCGCCCGAATAGGGACCCCTCCCCCACCTCACGCGCCGGTTGGCGCATTGCAAGCTCTGTCCCCTGCCATCAGTTAGATGGACCATACGCGTACCGGCAGGATTTCCTGCATCTCCCTCTAACCCACGGAGGTGACGAAGACTGCGATCAGTGCCCAGACGAGGCGGTGAGGAGTGCGGAGGATCCCGACCAGAGCCTAGTCGAAAGAAACAAGGTCCGAGGTGTCAAGAGGCCCACCAGGTTTCCGAAGTTTTCCGAAGTTTCCCGAAGTTTTCCGAAGTTTCGAGTCGAGTCCAGTCGAGTTTTCCGAGGCCTTCTGTTTTCCGTGCTTCCCGGTGAGTACCATTGCTGGGACGTATCTAGACGGGTTTGGGTACACAAGTCCGGTCTGCACTGTTCTTAGGCAGTGTATCTGTACTGTTTAGCAGTATATCTAGTATTCCGAATTTCTGAATTTCTGCACTGTTACACCAGTGTATCTGTACTGTTTAGCAGTACATCCGGTATAGGGGGTAGTCATCTATGTCTCAAATGTCTTTTTATGTGATTAATGTTGTGGTATGAATGTGACCGTTTTATGTGTATTATTGTGTTTTCTTGTATAACTAGTTATATTCAGAATTAAGTATCAAGGATCGCGCATTCAGTATCGAGTAGGCAAAATGCCGTTTTTCAACAAGTTAAAGCAGATAGGAACTAGGAAAGGGATGCTAGAGGAAGAAATTCCTATCCCCCCTAGGGACACTCCAGGTAACTTTATGTATAATAAACATGGCATAGATGCCATATTGTATCTAGAATTATGGACCGATTATACAAAACACCTAGACGAGAGACACAGATGGCCAGTCAATGGAACATGGGATGCCGAGTGCATCATGAAGGTAGAAGAGGTATTACGGAAAAAGAAAGCCAGACAATCTCAGAAAGACGCCATAGAATTCTGGCGTAAGGAATCACATAAACGTGCTGAAAGAGCACTCCGTAGAGAAGACAGACTTAAAGAATCAGATAGAGCTCAAGAAAATGAATTAGTTACTGAAGGAATCCGAGTAAAAACAGAACAAATAGATCGCATCCGAAATAGCCAAGTAAACGGCATGTATCTTATGGCCGAGGGTACACCTGACGCCATTTCAGAAATACCGAAAAATCTGCCGCCACCACTGGTTCCAACTAAAGTAACTCATAGGACCACTAAAGATATATTCCTGAATTCCTATCTAGAAGATGTAGCTCCCGCTTACACCAATCTGCCTGTCCGCGCCCTGCCTACTGACAGGGACGAGGGTGGCACCCCGCCCCCAAATCATGCTCCGCCAGTACCACGACAGACCTCCCCCGTTCCGCCAGCTCCGCCACTTCCCGCACCCAAGATTAACATACCGAAGCAAATCCAACCTGATCCTACTAAACGACAAATTCAAGTTCAGATCCAGACTCCCCAGGGAGATAATGCCCAAGCGTCTGCCTCAGGAGGTGCGACTGCGGGTCCTCGGACCCCGCCATTAACACGCAGATTCAATTTCAGGGACACACAGAGTCCTCTCACGTTCCAGTCCCCCCGCCTTGAGGCATTCAAGGAAAACATGTCCGTTTGCAGATATGATCCAGTACCCGGAAAAGACGACCTAATGATATTGGCATCACTACGGTTAAGATCTGCTACTGATATCTTGCTATGTTATGTAGGTATGAAGGAACGTCTAGATAGAATATACGAGTTTGTTCAGACAGGGAAAGACCCTGACAGCATCAAGGATGCCATGGAGAAACAGAAAGTTGACATTCAAGCACAGATATTACGATTTTTCATAAACTGTCTAATAAGAGAAGGAGATAGGCCTGAGACAGATCAGGAGGAAATAGAAGCACTCCACAAGTGGGGTCAAAATATATCGGAAGGAAAACATGATAGACAGAATTGCATAGCTAGTATGTACAAGAAAATAAGAAAGACAGTAATAGAGATACACGAAAAAGAGAAAGACAAAGCTCCCTCCGAGGAGGAAGAAGAATCTGAAGAATCAGAAAAAGCTGCAGATACTATAGCATATGTAGGTAAGGGAAATTACCTTAGGAAGGGAATCCGTCCAGAAAGCAAGAGAGTTTTCTTCTCTGCCTTGACAAATCCGAATTCTGCTGAGCATCAGTTCCAGGAAACTGATAAAAGGCTTCGAGATCGAGTTGGGTACCACGTACTCAATTCTATGGATGAACAAGAACTAGCCCGATCAGCCGTATCATGGGCCGAAAATGCAGACATATATAATGATGACACGGTAGCGCAGACATTTCTGAACCTCTCCCCTGACGAACAGAAATTAGCAGGTGTATACATGATTCAGCACCTCCTCATCAAATACCGAAAACATTATTCTGATCCAGGTCCCTTACACGAAACACTAGAAGCACTACTCATGGATAGATGGAGAGGTTTAAGCACCAAATTAATTCAAATAATTCTAGAACAACGACATAGATATAATACCTTTGTAAGCTCTGAATATGTTCCCGCCCCGCCCCCAGAAAGGAAAATGTATCACATCCAACGCCTGAGTGGCGTTGAAAGTCAGAACCCCTTACGAGAAGTGCACCCTGTTATGGGTGAGGATCATGTCTTGAAACGCGTGTATGTACACACGCCTCTGACTAAGTTAGAACTGTTAGAAATGAAGAAACTAGTCCCGTGCCATGATAAAGACCCTGCAGGTTTTCACAGAGAGCTTAAAGACATGTTACTGATGGGGGATTACACGTATGATGATATCATGAAAATGTTGAAGGTATTATTGCCCACGGGTATCTTCGAGAAGTTGAAGGAAAAAGAATGGGAGGTGGGGGACGCAAAGATTGCATGGGCAGAAATAGAGGAAGAAGAAAGAAAACGGGTCCCAGGGGTAGGCCTTGGGGACAGAACTAAAGCATTACCAGGTTTGATAGTACAGGTCCTGCCCAGATTATTGACAACTAGAAAGGAAGATTGGGACGCGATCTCGTCCTGTAAACAGAAACATGATGAAGATACTAGTGACTTCTATTCAAGATTCGAGAAATGTTTTATTATTAATAGTGGCCTCAAACCAAGTAGCGAGTCATATCCGCATCTTTTTGTATCAAAGTTAGTCGAGAATTCCCTACCGTTAGTTAAAAACCGAGTGTACAAGGTTGAGAGTACATGGCAAGCAAATACGCCATCCCAGATGTTACAGATGTTACAATATCATCAGAACAGAATTAGAGAAGAGCAAGATCAGGAACAGAAACGTATGAAAGACACGAAGATGAAAATGTTAGTAGCTCAGACGGCCCCAGCTGATGGTCACAGAAAGGGTGGGACCCAGACAAGTCACACTACAGCTCCCGTTAAAGGGACATGTAATTATTGCAAGCAGCCAGGTCACTACGTACATGAATGTCCGGTTCTGAAACATAACATAGCGACAGGTAAAACTAAAGAAAGACCGCATCCGCCTAGACAAGACCATAACCAGCATCAGTCTTCACAGAATACACAGAATACACAGCCTATGCATGCTTCTTCAACTCCAGCACAGACAGTAGCGGTACCACAGCCACAGCCCATTGCCGCGTCTCAGCAAGTCTCACAACAGATGTACCAGTATGCCCAGTCCGCATATCCAGATTATCCCCGATATACATGAAACAGCCTAGAGAGGGAAGGTGGCTTGCCTCTTATTGAGATTCCCGTAGATCAAGAAGGTCCTTATGTACACAGTCAAGTATTGGGAAAAGACAGAAAATTCTTAATTGACACAGGGGCAAGTCGCACCACAATCAGCCATGATGAAGTTCCAGGGGCACCCCTCTCAGGCTCACAGAATGTTTCCCTGGGTTTTTCAGGACAGCCCATTGTAAATGAGGTATCGCAACCAGTCCCCCTGGCTGTGGGTCCATTATCACGTGTTACAGACTTGTTACTTACAAAATCGTGTCCAGAAAATCTGTTAGGAATTAAAACATTGAAGGCTCTAGGAGCGATAATATGCTGTTCCCCAGAGGGAGTTAGACTCTTTCTACGGGATTTTAAGGGTCATTATGTTTTGCGAGAATTCGATGTCAGATTGAAAAATGTACCAGATTACTTGTGGGCAAAAGGCCCAACTGATGTAGGTTGTATGCACATTACACCATACCGTGTTACACTCAAGGCAGGTGTGGTTCTACCACAAATCAGACAATACAAGTTACCACCCGATGCTGTAGTGGCTTTACTGAAAATCATTGAAGAGCTCATTGCCCAAGGAGTGGTCGTAGAGACCGACTCCAATGTCTGTAATTCACCCATCATTCCGATTCTTAAACGTACTGATCCCAATGCACCGCCAGTATATCGGTTGGTGATTGATCTTC
The DNA here is from genome assembly GCF_964263255.1 of Lissotriton vulgaris. Lineage (NCBI taxonomy): Eukaryota > Metazoa > Chordata > Amphibia > Caudata > Salamandridae > Lissotriton > Lissotriton vulgaris. The sequence continues at coordinate 157,287 of NW_028245529.1, forward strand.
GAGAATTAAATAAATGCATTATACCACAGTTCCCTGTGGTCCCCGATATCTCTTCCTTATTGACTGCTATTGATTCAGAAGCAACGTTCTTTACTGTAATAGACCTCAAGAACGCCTTCTTCAGCGTGCCTATTGATCCAGAGAGCCAATATCTCTTCGGATTCAGTTTAAATGGACGCAGCTTCAAATTTTCGCGCGCACCTCAAGGATTCACAGAAAGCCCCAGCATCTATAGTCAAGCACTGAAAAGACAACTAGATTGTATTCAAATGCCAGTTAACACCGCTTTACTGCAATACGTCGATGATCTACTGATCACCGCACGAAGTGAACCCGAATGTGAACAAGCATCACTGACAGTTTTACACTTTCTGGCAGACAAGGGACACAAGGTGTCCCCTTCAAAGCTACAATTCTGTGTTCAGCAAGTTGTGTACTTGGGTCACTTGCTGTCCAAAGTGGGGAGACAGCTCACTCCCGATCGCATTCAGTTAATTGTAAATATGCCGCAACCCCAGACACAAAAGGAAGTGCGGGCCTTCATAGGCCTCACCTCGTACTGCAGACAATGGATTCCTCAATATGCATTTCTAGCTAAACCACTCATTCAGTTAACGACACAGGAGGCAGCGACTTCGACTGCCCTCCCTTGGACTCAGGAACACACACAAGCTTTTGAAGAATTAAAGAAAGCCTTATGCCAAGCACCAGTTTTAGCGACACCATGTTACAGCAAACCGTTTACACTTTTTGTTACAGAACGTGATGGTACAGCGTTGTCTGTCCTCACCCAAGATCAAGCAGGTTCACATAAGCCTTGCGCTTATTTCTCAAGTACATTGGATTCAGTAGCCCAGGCACTCCCTGCGTGCTTGAAGTCAGTAGCAGCAACAGCACTAGCAATCAGACAGAGCGATTCAATTGTTTTAGGTCATCAGTTAACAGTACAAGTACCACACTCTGTAGAGGTTTTGTTAAACAGAACCCAAACTTAGCACTTGACTATAGCACGACTGACAGGTTATGAATTAACGTTATTCCAGCCACACATAGAAATCAGACGCTTCAGTATCCTGAACCCAGCAACACTGTTACCTACAACTATGACAGATCCAGCCCCGCATGATTGTATAGAGATCATTAATGCAGTAACAAAGCCACGACGAGACTTAACAGATGTACCACTGACAAATCAAGACCTGACACTTTATGTGGACGGTTCATGCATGAGAACGAATACAGGAGAATTAGTGGCCGCATATGCAGTGACCACTGAAACCGAAGTTAAAGAAACACATCGTATTGACACACTGTCTGCTCAAGCAGCAGAGCTCATCGCTCTGACCCGAGCTTGTATTCTAGCCAAGAACAGAAATGTTAACATATATACAGATTCCCGTTATGCATTCGGAGTTGTACACGACTTCGGAGTCCTCTGGCAAGAACGAGGTTTCCTGACCTCTCATGGGGCCAAGATACAACATGGTCCCCTCATTCAAGCACTGCTAGAAGCAATACATTTGCCCTCGGGCATATCAGTCATGAAGTGTAAAGCACATACTAAAGTTACAGATTCTGTTTCCCAGGGTAACGACCTGGCAGACCAGACAGCTAAACATACAGCACTGACTCACACCCAGATTACTGATGTGACAAAGACAATAGTACCGACAAAGTGTATGGCAGTCAAGGATCCCGCTCTAGATGTAATTGATATTCAGGCACATGCTACCCCAGATGAAATAAAGAAATGGACTGAACTAGGAGGGATCCAGACAGAGCAAGGTTGGATGACGAAGGGAAAATCTACATGGTTTCTCCCTGACTCTATGGTTCAAGTTATGATTAATACAGCACATAGCCCGGCACATCTAGGAGAGAAAGCGATGTTAGACAGTTTACAAAATCTCTGGAGCAATAAACACTTACGAGCAGCAGCAAAACAGAAAGTGCGTACTTGCATGATCTGTTGTCAGTTCAATCCAGGTAAAAGCGTCCCTGTAGAGCAAGGTGGATTTCATCCTCCCGATCACCCTTTTGAAGTCCTCCAGATGGATTATATCCAGATGAACAGTTGTCGAGGATTCAAGTATGTCCTTGTAATTGTTTGTGCTCTGTCCCGTTGGACAGAAGCTTACCCAGTATCAGATTACACTGCTCCGACCACTGCCCGGCAGTTGGTTCGTGAATTCTTCCCACGGTACGGCTTGCCCCGTGTCGTGTATTCAGATAATGGACAGCCATTCTCGTCCGAGTTAATGAAGCAGGTTTCTTTATTGTTAGGTTACCAGTGGAAATTCCATTGTGTCCGACATCCTGAAGCAGCAGGCCTTGTAGAAAGGCATAACCAGACACTAAAAATCCGCCTTGCAAAGATATGTCAGGAGAAAGGGGTCGACTGGATAGTCGCCCTGCCAGTGGCACTATTCTACATGAGGATGGTCGCCCACTCGAGATCAGGGCTATCCCCGTACGAAGTGGTTTTTGGCAGACCACCGAATATGTGGGGGACGCCCATTCCGAAAAAAATCACTGATGTTGATTGTAATATGTTGACAGATTACCTTGCCTCCTTGATGTCTGCACTCCAATCATGTCGTTCACAGGTTGCCGCAGCCTTTCCTGACAACACTGATGTAAAGCCACACGAGGTCCGTCCAGGGGACATAGTTCTCGTCCGGAATTTCGACCGGAAAAGCCCGTTGGAGCCCCGCTGGAAAGCCCCGAAGATCGTCCTCCTTACGACCAGGACCGCCGTCAAATTGGAAGGAAGAAAGGGGTGGGTCCACACGAGTCATATTAAGCTTTGCAATGAACTGAAAGATAAACTGAAACAGGACTCTGACTCGTCCACCCCCACCAAAGGCTGTGTGGAGAAAAAAGACTTTACAGTATCCGAACGAGAAAAAACTCCCCAAGAAGAATATCGTATGAAACTCCGATCTAGCAAGTCAGACAGTTTAATTGTTTAAGTCCTCCCCTAGGTGAATCGGTTAAATAGTTTCTGACATGTATCCCCTAGATCGAGATAGAGAGAGAGAGAGACAAGTTAAAAAAGGTGCATATTGTAAATCACTCCGTAGTCACTGTATAGTGACCCTATTAATCATGTTTATTCTAAGTATTTTAGTTATTGTTGCCAGCTTTCTGCTACCTATCTACTGGCCTATTTTCAAGCGTGAACAACCTGTTTACAATGTCTCTGCTGAACACACTTTTAGTGAACTACCTGCACACGAACTCTCTTACAGACTTGCGCTGCGCAACAATACATTCATTAGTATGTTACACCACTCCCATCAGACGAACAATGCTACAGACTGCTGGATATGTGGCCGACTCCCTCCCTACCAGAATTACAAGGGAGCCCTGCCCCTCTTTCCGTACCCGTTCACTCATAATGGCTCCTGTGGGGCATGGTTTAAAATAATTAATTCCTTAGATCCCGACATTGCTGTTTTCGATGGGGGCTGGGTTTGGGGAAACTTGAACTTAGTCCTGCTCGACGTCTGTTACCCTGATAAGGAGGGACTCCCTACTCGAATAGGAACTGACCTAGAAAATGAAGTGTATGGATTAGGTAACTACACGATTAGTCTTATGATCCTTACTGTTGAATCCGAAGCTGCACCAGTTCTGCCCCATATGCTAGTATTACCAGTCACTGGTGAATTATGTGTCCGAAAGAAAGGTTCAGTACACTTAGGTCATAGTAAATGCACTACTGTGGTCGAATTCAGTGACCAAGGTAAATCATCCTTTAAAGCTATCAGTCACTCCTATTTTGTTTGTGGTCATACCGCATACATCCGTTTGCCTCCAGATTGGGATGGTACCTGTTATATTGCATTCCTTCTGCCACCTGTTTTTCTAGCTCCCCCTGACTATCACCGAAATACAAATCTCGTAAAGAATAGACCCAGAAGAGATGTCCCACTTGTTGACTACACAGAAACGGCATGGGAACAGTACACTGATTTTAATAAGGGATTCTTTTTCTTTTTAGGACCTGTCCAAAACAGTAAATTAATACGTAGATTAACTAGAACACTTGAAGCTGTAGTACATGAAACTGCCTCCGCCTTAGGTAACTTAACAGAGGAGCAATCTGCTATAAGGGTTGTTGTCCTTCAAAATCGTCTTGTTATTGACGTCATCTTGGCAGATAGAGGTGGAGCCTGTAAGGTCATCGGGTCAAGTTGCTGCGTTTTCATCCCACAAAACGCGCCATCTGTCTATCAAGCTATTACCCGTCTGCATAAAATTGCAAATCAGATACATCAGAATCCAGGCACCTGGACTTGGTCCGGTTGGTTCTGGACAACGTTAACTGCCTGGGGATGGAAGATCCTATTCTTCCTAGGTTTCGGCCTTGTCATAGTATTCAGCTGCTGCCTGTGCCTACAGTGTGGGCCGGCGATATGTGGACTGTGTGCCACATCATGCATTGAACATTCCAGTTTCCTCTCAAACCGTCAAAGAAAGAAAGATGAGCAAATGATGTTGCAAAAACAAACTGATCAATTTATGATGATTAATATCTCATGAAGGGTCCGTAGGGAACAAGGAGGGAATGAGGAAATATAAATTTTATGGTCAAGATGTGTTCCCTAGCGCGTACCCCACCGCCTCCATGTACGAGTTAAAGTGCATGTAACTTCCCTCCTGTACCAGCTATGAAGACGCAAATACATTTGCGTCCAAAGTTAACATGTCCTCTTTCAGACCCACCATGAATGGGTTGAATGGTCCGTTCCTAAGTATGCTATGCCAACGTCTTTTTGTAGTGTACTTCTACGTTTTTCAGCTCTGGCTGAGTAGGCCCTGAATTTCTGCCACCGAGCCTCTTTCCTGGCTTCTGACTCCAAGGGCCTCTGCCCAGGCTGCCTCTGTACCCGTGAACTCTGACTTACTTTCAGCGCGGCCCCTCGCGCTCAGCTCAGCCTGCTGCCTGCCAAGATCGACTATAACCTTCGAGTTATCTGTTCCGCTCCCCGAAAATACATTCCTGCCTGCCAGTTTCAGTAAACATTCCCCTCAGCTGCAGAGCCAAAGGGCCGGCCTGTCTCTGTGCAAGTAATTCAAGTAATTCATAGCCCTCGTTGCCATGCTCCCAGGGAAGGCCCATGCCCCCACGCTTCTCGTACAGACACTCAGGCGCTTATACACGCACTCACAGCAAGTATAGAATAGCTTCTGCCCTAGAGACCTTTCCGCCCAGATAGCCTAGTTCCTAAATATCAGATACCAGATATGATAGAAGCACAAGTTGATCTGACATGCCAGACTTCTGTCTCTTTCCGTCAGTGTAAATGTCAAGTCCCCTGCACCCTCCAGTTTCACGTCAGTCACACGTCATGCAGCTGCACGCGCATCCAAGCTTCCGATTTCTGCTGACATTGCAACATTTCTGTTAGTGCCACCCCTTTCGTAACACCTACCTGTGACGTTTCTAGCACACACCTCTAGTTCACGCCTCTTGATTACGCACTTGTACCACGTGTATACCTTTATCTTGTCTTCTCTCAGCTGTTACGCCTCTTGCACTTTTGTTTATGGCATGAATTAAGTATATAAGCTATGTACTGTTAATAAAATGTAGCGCTCTATCCCTTCTGACACCCCTGTGGTGGTCAGAACATGATATCCTGGCCATGACCATTCCTTTTTAAGGAATAAAACCCCTAAGAACTCTAACACCACGGACTCTGTTTTCTTCTTCCGATCTGAGTTATTATTGATTAAGTACTTACCTTGCATAGAAATTAAGAGAGTAAATTAATTATTTACGTCAATACAACAAACAGGCCTAAGGTCCCTGATTAAAACATTTGGCAAAAGGCATGCGTTCCCAAAATACCACAAAGATAGATGCCACATACTGTTAGGAATGTTGACCCGATCAAGATACATCATGCACAACACACATAGTGATCACTCGCGCCCTACTCCAGACATCTGGGCAAAAACACACTGGCCCACACTGGCTCTCCCCGAGGTCGAGCGCCAACTGTGTCCCCCTTGTCAGATCGGTGTACTTGTTGCTTATGAATAGGCCGATAACGCCAGATTGTTTCTTTGTACCTCACAAACTGTATGAATTGTCAGTCAAAACTTTGGTACAATGAGAGTCTTTCTTCAGATGCTTCTCTGTTGATACACCGGCCACTTTGTTTAATTATACAAACTTGTTCCTGTTTTGCCAAATGACTCTTGTCTTTTCATTTTTTTATGGTAAATTCATATCTGAGCAACATTTGCACCATAGTGCATAGGTGCCTGCGCTGTAAGCAGGATTGTTTTTGTGAAGGAAGTTGCACCTTCCTGCACAAAAACAATCCCCTCAGGCATTTTCCCCTTTCTTTGTGTGCTGAAAAATGCAGCAGACATAGAAAGAGGAAAAAATGAGGAGAAATCAACATATGTATCCTCATTATGTTTCACCTGGGGAGGTGTAACAATTCTGGTGCATTTCCAGGTCTACCACTTATAATAAATCAGGAAATTCATCAAAATTCATGAGTGTTGCATCGGAACATCCAAGCACCACCCATGGCACACGTCCTGGGGCAGAGTAATGCAATGCAGCAATTTGTGTTGTGTTGTATTGTGTTACTCTGGATATATCAAGTCACTTAGGGCCATAGAAGGTGGTATTGCATTGCTTACTAAATCTTACCTACTAGTTGTATCACATATGCACCCAGTTGTGTGGTTCAAGTGCAATGCAACTACATGTGAACTTTCACTGGTTTTTCATCAAAATAGTGATGCAAGCCGTCTCAAGTGTAGATTTGATATTTATTTCTAGCCAGAAAGTAGCCCTAAAGTAACACAAAGTCACGCTATGCGCTACCTTGGGCTTCTTTATGTCAATTGGACATACCATGGGAGATACATGGGCATCCTATGCAATCACCAATTAAAGTTGATAGAAGGCTCTATCTACAAAAAAGGTAGACAGAGCATAATGACAAAAATGTACTCCTCCTCTAGACACGTCTAATGTTAGCGAAAATGTTATTTTCTCAAAACGTTCCCAACTTTGAATGTGTGCTGTACTGTACAGGTCACATAAAAACTTGGAAACGTTTTACAGTATGTTTAGGAATAGTATATTTTTACTACAAAATGATGCTAGGTATCACGCACACATCTTGCACTACAGGGAAGGGGGTGCGTGCCACAAGCTTCCCTAAAGTGATCCAGTGCCTGGTGTTGATATGGTGCAGTAGTTAAATGTTAGTAAATCTGGCCCCAAATTTCATAATCCCTGCACCACACCTGATTCAAAACAAGCTTACAATGATGGCCAGAGTAGTACAACCCCCCTAAAAAGATTAACATAAAAAAAGAAAAACATTTAGGGGCATATTATGAAGGGGGTTTATCTCTGCTCTTTTGGCTTTAAAAGCCAAGAAAGCGGAGATAAAATAATCTCCCTATTACCTAGCTGTCGCTAACACCAGTTAGCGTCAGCTAGTAGGAGATTGCGACCATTTTGGGCCTTGCTTTGCATGTCAGTGATATTTATCACTAATGACATGCAAAGTGGGCGTGCCAAGGTGTTAGCGACTGGAAACAGTCGCTAACATCGCTAAGTGAAGTAGTGTGGCTCACTGGTTAGAGGCGGCAGACCCGAGAGCAGAGGACGGTCTGGGACCAGGGTTCAATTCCCGGCGCGGCAGGTTTCTGGACCAGGGTCAGCAGACTTGATAATTCTCTCGCCTTGGTGCCCACTCTGATCAGCGATCACACTCGGCAACTCTGGGCATTAGCTTGCCTCATCTTCACTAACGGCCCCACCAGACCGCCGGGGATGCCTGGTCTCACCCTGGAGATACCCATTAAGGGACCATCTCTCAGGGAAGCCCGGAAGGGTTTCGCAGCGATCGAAGCGCCTTGGGACCCTACGGGTAAGTAGTGCACTATATAAATGCCTATACATTTATCTCCTATTACCAACTTTTGGAGATATTCGCGCTAAGTGCGAATATCTCCAAAAGATAACACCTGCCCCTGAGCAGTTCTTAGCCATGTTATCCAATGGTAGGTGGATAACATGGCTAAGAGCATTAGCTCGGTAATGCATGAACATCGCGGACTTTTCAGCGATATTCATGCATTTTGGCCGATTTGTATCGCTTAGGAGATAAACCTTGATAATAGCAAGGTTCCTAAGCGATAAAAATCGCCGCAGCTCGGCGATAAAAATATCCCCGCTAAACCAACATAGTAATAATTATCGCTAGTTGTTGGTAATATGCCCCTTATTTCTCTTCTAAAAGCAATATAGCGCACAACTGCAGTGCACTACACCAGCAAGCCCTACGCTAAAAGATCGCACGTGCATGTTATATACTGAGAGAACGTTTGCTTGCTAAGATCCAGCGTGTCCTAAATTAGAAAACATTGAGCCTGTATGTCTGTCTTTTTAAAGTGTATCTGTTTGACAATGTGCATTTGTGATGGGTAAATACATAGGTGGGTGCATTTTTGTCAACGAGTGTATGACTTGTTGACATAAATGCACCCACCTATGTATTTACATTATGTTGGTGTTTACTCCGTTCACTTCATTCCTTTCGTGCATATTTGAACAATATGTCAATGATTTTCATTCCATCATGTGCGATTTATTGACATCTTATGGACAGGAACTCCTGCCACATGCCAGGTGTTGCCAACAGACTCCAGGGTACCCTAAGTGTGCAGACCTATTCATGGATATCCACTGGAAATTTGGGGCACTCCAACTAATATTTTGGAGGTATTATGGGGTCAAATATACCTAATTCCTGAAGAGAATTCAAGGTACCAAAATTATTTAAATATAAAGATGTTTGCCCCTGCAGGACAATGCTTCAACTCCTTTTAACATCTCATGCCCTTTCACTGGCTGTAAATCCCTAACAAGCCTGTGCTGCGTTTTAAAGCAATGCAGATGAGAAAAACTCGCATAGAACAGTGCATGACACTGCCATTTTTAATGCAAAGGCTGCAGGCAGGCTCTGCAGTGAAGGATAGTATTTTCATTAACAAAAATAACCTCCAAATCACACTTGTAAATAACATGTCACACAACTGGGCACAGCAACCAAAGTTGGTGGCGGTGAGAGGGTAGGGAAGCAACATATCTACAGAGATGACACAATCTTGCACTCTTTCGACAGCTGGCCCATAATCCCACACCTCCCCCACAGCGGGCCCATAATCCTACACTCCCCCCCCCCCAGCTGGCCCATAATCCTACACTCCCCCCACAGCTTGGGCACAATCCTGCCCCCCCCCCCCTCAGCTGGCCCACAATCCTGCACTCCCCCCACAGCTGGCCCATAATTCTGCACTCCCCCACATCTGGCCCACAATCCTGCACTCCCCCCACAGCTGGCCCACAATCATGAAGCCAGCGCCACACACTCGCCTTGGCATGTTAGAGCAAAAGTGTCTGTATCTTGACTAGCATAGGTTTGTAGTAGACGGGTACTCGTGCAAATTACTATCCTCAGACTAATATATACACTTTCCTTACAATGGGGCAGATTTACAAGCCCCATGCGCCACGTTTGCGTCACTTTTCCCATGATAAAAGAGACGCAAAAGTGGCGCACGGGGCTTGTAAATCTGCCCATATGTATGTATGTGCCGCACACACACAAAGTCAGAAATATTAGAGAAATAAAAAGCATTTTTCTTCGACACGGTCTATGTCAAAAATGCATTATTTCGACTGTGTACCCTTGAAATTAAAAACAACGTTGCACGTTTCAGTTCTTACAATAGGATAACACAAGAACATTGAAATGTTTCCATCCGAGGCATGTAAATGCATTGGTATCAGCACACCATAAATACAGCGGAGTCCATGCTACTTTTAAAGGACAGGTAAGTCGGCAGTCATGATGTGTAGTGTATGAAACAGCAGTGGGTTAGCCTTTGAATAGTTTCAGTCTGGAGCGCTGTTCTTCAAATTCCCACGGGCACATCCTAAACACTGTTTGCAATAGGCCGTGACATTTCCAAATGGGTTTGTGTTTGCTGTATGAACTACTGTAGTTAATTTCAAGTGTGTTTATTTTCTTCTGCAGTAGAATCACTCCTGCCACTTAAGGCTTTGGGCTATGGATGAAAGGCAGCTTCAATATTCTTGCTGAATAGCAATATCTGTTAACTCACACAGCTATGTATTTACATTGCTCCAGCTGACATCTTGTACTGTTGTCAGTGTCTGGAGGGACGTCAGGCCCTTCATAAAATATTCGGACTTCTTAAATGGAGCTTGGAGACAAACATGATCAGGGTCACATTATCCTGATCCCTAAATGATTAAAAGCAACCCAACCTAGTTGTTCAAACATAATGCATTACCATTAACTGGATTGAACTTCACCCATGCAAGGAGACATTTCTCTTTCAAATATGTAGTCAAACACCCTAGGGGAATGTAACAAAATATGATACAAGCATTGGCAATGCTAATAGGTCTGGCTTTAAAGTAATGTTGTATGTTAATGTGAAGCATTACAAGTAAATGGTATAGGAATGGATATGTATTTGTTTGAAAGCAAAGAAATGTAGAATACTACTAATGTAGGTTAAAACTAAAGATCAGGTTACAGTTGCACTGTCTAACCAACCCTAAAAACCCATGTAGGTTAATGACTCTCTTCCTCATGTCTGTGCTGCTGCCAGAGAAAAACACCATAAACCATCATGTTATCTAAGAAACTTTAATAGCATTACAATGTAATGTGTATCTCCCTGAAAGTTAAATCTCAGGCAGCTGGATACATGTACACCATTTTCACCACTGTGAAGAGAGCAATCACTTTTTTGTGGAAGCATATAGCATCTGCCAATCAAAACATGTACTCCTGACTCCCAACATGTGGGCGGGCCGAACTCCCTCTCAAGTGATGCTCACATAATTTTCTGGCAACAGCATACAAATTTGTGAACGCTGTAACAGAAGTGTGCTTTGCATTGTGGCTCTTTCAAATGCGATGTCTTGGAACAGGTGTCCATTACATGTACAGGCAGCAATGGGTTTTTCTACAGGACAATGTATACTTCAAAAGATCATCAATGTTTTTTTTAGCCATCAATTTAAATATATGGTTGTGTGACCCTGTGCATGAAAACTGGGGGTAAGTAATAAGCTTTGGGAAAGCAAGGCACACTTTAGAAGCACATTTATTTGATGGCTGAACAATGCTTTGTGATATGTTTGAATGCACAAACCAATACAAATTTACACATTCAGACATGTAGCTAGATTTCAGGCAAACATGTTTATGTAGTAAACATGTGGATGTCTTACAAATGCATACATGCATTAATGTGTGAGTGGTTATATAAATGGTGGAGAATTGTGGCTCAAGGGGTTGGAGTGGCAGACCCTGATGCAGAGGTCTGGCCCGGACCAGGGTTCAATTCCCCGCCTCGGCGGGTCTTGGGCTCAAATTTCCCCGGACCTGACAATTCTCGCCTCGGTGCCTATTCCAATCATAGAGTCCCACTCTGTAACTCTGGGCAATAGCTTGCTTAATCTCCACAACGGCCCCTCGCAGCGGGATGCCTGGCTTTCACCTTGGGGATGCCCAGTAATGGGTTATCTCGCAGGGGAATACCAGGACGGGTTCCCTAAGCAAGCGCTGGGACGCTTTCGGGCAGCCATGCGCTCTACAAATCAAATTTAATTTCAATGGATGAATATGGTTGGATGTATGTGTGTGTATGCAACCACGTCTACCTAGTAAATGGAAATATGTTAGTGGCTAGTTGGTTGGATGCTAACGTGGCTGTGGGAGGATGGCCAAATGCGTGTGTGTTGGTTAAGGGGAGAATGTATAGGTGATGGCGCATGGCCGAATATGTGGGTGCGGCTAGTTAATGAGATTTTTAAATGCTTTAGTATGAGTGGATGATGGCTACTTGGTTATAGGTTGATAAATGTATTGGAGCAAGTTGGTAGATGTTGATGAATTGCTGCATGTGGATGGAAGGATAGGTAAGGTAAGTGTTTCATAGATGGTTAGAAGAAACGATGACTGATGGCGAGTAGATGGATACATATATGCTGGTAGGTTTATGCGGTTACTTAGAGATGGGTTTGCATTGACACAGTTGAGAAAATGCACTATGCTGAATATTTCTCTAGAGTATACCTGAGCCTATATTTATGGAACAAGACCATGCTGAAGAGGAGATTTTGGTATGGCCTGTTAATGTAACAAAGGCAGTAAATGATCTGATATATTGATATCTGCTTGAACATAGATATAAGCAAAGCCAAAATATATGCCAACCTCATGTGTTCTCGCTAGAGCCTTATATACCTGATGGGGATTCTGAACACAACGTAACATGTATTTTCATCCAGACTGTCTCTCAGTCTTACGTGTCTGTAGACAGAAAAAACATCACATGAATACCATATACTCCATACCCCTTCAACAGTATGTGTGCATGTAACATTAACCTGAAACCCCATACCCTAGTCAGAGAGAGAGTACTCAGAAAATTGTGGGGTCTTTTGTTGAACAAATATTAGCACTGTAGATCCTTCCTTACTCTTCCCTTGAAATAGTTAAATGTCTTGGAATAGTTAAGGACACCTTCCTGTCCCGCTTCACTAATACCTAAGAGGGTCACTTCTAAAGCATAAAGAAAGTACGTGTAGTTCCACTACCAGTTCTTTTGTATAGGAGTAAACAAAAAGAATTAAACTAACGGCAGAGCACAGCTGCAACCACCACCGTGCTCCCCTTAAATAGAATTTAAGAAATATTGATAATTTGAATGGCAGCGTGTGGTTGCGACCACCACCACGCACATCTCGTCTCTCTAACAAATAAACTGAAGCCAAAACAACGAGCAGCGTGTAGTTGGGGAATATAAGCCAGAACCTTGTTAAAATTATCGCAGTTTTTGCGGCATAAAACTACTGCTAAAACTGGGATAATGGGCTTGCTAATATGCGTTATAGAATTCCAATAGAAGCCCAGGTTAGATGTCCTGAACATCTAACCTGGGCTTCTATTGGAATTCTATAACGCACATTAGTTTCCTGCGGCTGAAACAGCGATAATTTTAACGAGGTACTTGCTAATATGCCCCATAGATGGTTGAATATATCTGCAGAATCACATTTTATCAGTGCATTCCTACTGAATTATGCTCAGTTAATGCTCACCTCCTGACGTATTGAAGATCTCTGAATTCCACGTATCCGTTTGTATTACTGTTTAATTTGAAACAAGAACTTCATAATAGATTGGGGTCTGAGCATACATATATTACTCAGATGGAAATTATATTGACGATCTTCAAAATTGACCTTGATCTGTTATCTGTGAATTTTAAGTTAAGTCATGTAAAAAGTGGATGAAGCGCATATTAAGAACTTGTGGCTTACCAAGAGGGTAAGATTTTTCAGCATCATTCAACACTTTATATGAGCATTCCATTCCTAAACCATGAAAAATTATATTCTCTTTTTGATTGAACCAACAAACGTAATCTAATGGTTTAAGGTGGCTGTCAAGGTATGTAAAAACATAGGGGCCTGAGGAGATTTGAAAGACAAACAAGGGCAAACTCCCCAGATCAATTAACTCCGCACACACAGGGCCCTCGGTTCTAGTGACACAAAATAACTCAAACAGAGGCTTACTTACAGGGGGAAGTCCCTTTAAAGGACGGTTTCCCTCTCCCCAAATGGTGGCATGCTTCAACATTAGGAATAGTGCTTGGACCATGAAGCCTAGTCTTGGTGTTGGCTCCAACCCCCTCACTGTAAGGGAGGAGCTCAGGAATGTTTTAAATAGAGGGTTCAGTACTAAAACCCAACGTGAGCTGACAGGGTGTCGTGAGGGGTGCAGGGAAAGTGAGTGAGTGATTTAAAACTAACTACAAGGTTCACCCTCTGATCTTTATTCTGGCTATCTTGTGCTAGGACTTAAAAAAAAGTATGGTTGAAACCATTAAATTCAGTCGTACTAGATAGTGATCGACATGTTTCAGCCACTGACCTTGCCAGTTTTGTGGCTTTCTTTAGGATCTCTAATTAGCTACTGCCATAAAAGTGTGGAAAAACAAGAAAAACAAATAATGCATTGGTTGAATATTAAACCAGTGATCCTGGGAGATCAAGACGGCAGATTCATCCGTAGGACCTGTTGGGAACTCATAACTAAGATACCAAGTAATTAAGTCAGCTAATAATTATGACAAAAAGCAGCCTATATTTGACATTGCAAAATTGCAAAAATTGTCAAAGCACATTTTGTTTCTACCAGACAACATCAACAGCCAAAGAAACATCTACAGTATTTTTCCTGATGGGGGCTGTTGCTCGCGTATTATTATCCAGTTGCACATTTTCTACGATAAGAGCCGCTCACCTGCCGTAGTCAGGCAACCTGACCCATCTGTCCTTGTCAATTTGCCTAAGGTGCACATTTAAATTGCTTCTGGTCTTTTCACAGCCCAGCTCTTCAATCTAAGGAGGGTTGAGCTACGGGGGCATTCTTACTATGTTAGCAAAAACTACCACGTTTAAAGTTCGGATATTTTGGAATAATTCTCCCTATTTCCAAATTTAAAAAATAAAAGGGTATAAAAACTGGGATCTAATGTTAATAAATTATTACAAAAACAGTTGTGAGAATCCCACATCAGTGACAGAGTGCCTAGATAGAACTAATGACAATCTAACCTATTGCCACCCAATTCCCTTGAAATTTATTTGGGTTGTGATTTTAACAGAAGAAAGTGTCCAATAGAAATACCATGATTTTGTGGTATAGGGGACCCCAATGGAGATCAAATAACCCATTTTATGCACTCATCATATGGAAACACCCTAAATTCTTTACTGATGACTTGGCAGCTATAACACAGGTACTATATAATTTTAGATAACAGCTTAACTGTCCCCACTTTACAATTTGCTCCTACATATCAAAGAGCAGATCGGAGGTCAACGATTGATTATGTGATTAATTGTGATAAGTTCAGAAGTAACATTACTAAGGTTAATGTTAAAATGTTCAGTGATCATTTCATGCTCACTTGCTCGATGATTCGGAGGATTGGTCAAAAAAAGAATAGTAAATCGGACCCTAAAAAGATCCTTGCAAATAAAAACGGGTATACATTACAATGGGACAAAGTTAATGCGGTCACTCTATTCCCCAAGACCATAACCTCTAAATATAATGATGTCCTGCTCTGTTTGGATCCCATGGCTGAAGACACAGAGGTTGTTGAAGCATTTGAAAATATACTAGCAGATCTAAAGTTACAACTAACCCGCCCTCGGCCCACTCACACAGCCCCTCAACACCGCTGGTCGGACAAAACCTGTTCAGAAGCTTCTGCAAAGCTACGGAAAGCCCTAAAGAGATAATCTAGGGAAGAAGATCTGATCCAAACCTGAAGGCTAAATTATAAATTAGCCAGAGCAAACAGGCTGAAGCAATTAAAGGCTGAGGTATGAGATAACTTAAAGCAAGCTTCACTTCAGAATGATAGCAAAGACCTTTGGATGGTGATTAATTTCCCCTTATGGTCTGAGGAGGAGGGCCCATCTCTAGATGCACATATAACTGAAAAGAACTGGGTCAGCCACTTCCAAGCTATATTCCAAAAGGCTGATAACCTCCTCCCTAATGAGGCAATTTTCCCTTGTAAGAAACAGATATGTTTTTTTAACTTAGAAGAAATTGAGCTTGCTCTTTCTCAGTGTTCTCCCCTGGAAGCTGAAGGGCCAGACGGGATCTCTGTGGATGTTTTCCTTGCTAATATTTTAATATGGTCCCCCCTAGTGACTATTGTTTTTAATTTGATAGGGAAAAAAGGGCCACTACCATCATGGAAACATTAATTAATCATCCCAGTCTATAAAAAAGGGGAACATTCTAATCCTGTTAATTACCACCCCATATCACTGATAGACTGTGCAGAAAAAGTAATGGGCCAGGTTTTACTGAATAGGATCGAGAACTGGGTTGAAGAGATGAGGATCTTGGCCAAAGTTCAATATGGGATTAGGAAGGGTAGAGGCACCCTTTATCAATGCCTGTGGAATTTATAATAGCAAGGATAGGCCGTCTCCACATAGCATTTATGGACCTGTCTGTAGCATTTGATTGTGTAACACATAGCAAATTATGGGTCATCATGGAGGCCATGGGAGTAGACCAACCAATAATTGATTTATTAAAACAACGTTATGCAGAAGCAACAGCCTCAGTCCGCTATGGGTTCGAAGGGGAGTGTAACAGACTGTTCAAAATAAAGACGGGAGTTAGACATGATTGTGTACTCACCTCTTTCTATACAGAAACAAACTGAATGAGGCCCTGATTGAAAAGACCAAAGATGCACCAAGTGTAGAGTTAATTTCCCTTCCAATCCTACTATAAGCAGATCATGCTGTTCTACTGGCTAGTACATGTAGGAAATCAATGGTTCAGGGGTGGCCTAATTAGGTCCAAGGAGAAGCTACAAGTTATTTTGTCTAGAAAGTAAATCAGTAGGGAGCAGAGTAAGTAGGGCAGCATGTGTAGTTTTAATTGCAATGAACAGAATCAAATTATTTAGATACGTTCAGGTGCTCACATAAGTGACAAGATGTGTAACATGACTGAGTGAGAGTGACAAATAAACAAAATATCACATGGACAACAAAAAGAAATCCACAAGGAATATATACAATGAGTGGATTTTCATTGGGGTGTCGACGACGTTTCGATCTTTATTGAGTCAATATCATCATCAGGAGAGGGTGAGCAGTCTGAAATATTTTTGGAAAAGCAGGTAAATGCACTGGGGGATTCAACTTGTTTGATTTCACGGCGTTGCTCCCGACACTCAAGGGAAGGACACGTCATTACACACATACCGGGGGTTATATATGCCCGACCGGGTGTTTCTTTAGCTGGATGATCCTTTCCAGACTGTGACCTAGACTTTTCTCCGATTTTCATTACACCGTAAATAATATAGGTGGTTTTGTAGTGTTTTCCTCTGACTTAAGGTATGTTGGAAGTGGATTGTTGATACATCACAGGGGTATTCCCAACCTTACATGCTTTCCCAAGATAGCTTCAAGCAGACCATGCGTCATGCTGCGTGAAACAATGGGTGGACCTATATACTTTATAGATCGTTTCAATATTTGACTGTTCAGATATTTACCCTTTTTTGAGCCCTGAAGAAGTTCCGCAAGAAACAAAATGCGTTGGCTGAGGCCTTTTAAGAATTTTGAACAAATAAAAAGGACTTTTTTGAATATATAGCTCTCTGGACTTATCTTTAGTGCACCGTCTCTGTTCCAAAAAAAGCACTGGGGGATTGTCCCTAGTTCTCTCAGTTGGTTTCAGGGGTGGTTTTTGCTTTACACAATGTTGGAAAGGATTTTGTAGTTATTTTGCAAAGGGGATCCTTCAATTCATGTGTTCCAGATGCTTGTGTGCGCTAGCTTTGGGTCAGAATTGAAGGGATATTTGGGATTGCAAATGGAGTCAGTCATCTGAATCAGGTCCAGTTCAATTGCGGAAATGCGCATAGGGTTGTGATGTGATCCTCGTAATGTGCAGCAGCAATGGCCTTCCTGGTCCTAGCGGTGTAATTTTCAGACGCTTTCACTGCGTTCTACTGGCTGGGACTCCCCGTGCCCTCCAAATACAGAACATAGAAATATAGAACATTACGCGGTGTTCATGGCTGACCTGGACTATGGAGTCAATAAAAAGAAATCTTTTATTATGACCGTAGGTGAAAACTCAAAGACATTGTCAAGATTTTACCTAGATGGGAAAAAAATTGAACAAGTAGAAAAATGTGCCTACCTTGGTGTGTTGTTTGACTTTAAGCTACAATGGAAAGGGATGCTCCAAAATAGAATAAAACACCTAGGTAAGAACATAGCTAACATTTTTTATATTTGCAGATAGATTGGGAGGCAAGCCCATTCAAGAAATGGCTAAAATCTACCATGTGAAAGCAAGATCAATAGCTACGAATGAGGCAGGAATTTGGGGGGCAGCAGATGTGGAGGCACTCCAAGTATTTGAAGACAAATTTGTCAAAAGATTATTGTTCGTCCCATGAGCTTGCTCATATTTTATATCACATAAAGAATTCAATTTTAACTGTTGGTACCAATTTGTAAACGCTAAATGGTGTCACTAAATCAAATGATCATAAGATATGTTACAAAGCTGGACCATGCCCTTAAAATTCTGTGGCTATCCTATGTCAAAGAATCTTTCATTTCCCTGGGTTTGGTGGATCTGTGTGCCAACACTGTGGGAAAAAATCCCTAAAAAGCAAGCTGAAAGAAATCTTTATGGCAAAAACCATAGAGGGCAGATGAGAAAGATATAAAGGAAAAAGCACAGTATTGACATATCAGGATTTACCAGTAGTACAACGAGGCTCCTTATCATATCTCTCCTTCGTAGATAATTCCTGGCATTGCTTTATTCTGATGAGGTTCTGTTTTAATTGCATACCATTAATGATGGGACACCCTTCAAATGTATTGACATTGATTCATCTTTCTTTCGGTCCCTGTTATGGAAGTCAAAAGAATCTACCCTGCATATTTTATTTTTCTGTTTGTTTTATGCCACAGAAAGGAAGAAGTGCATTATTCCATTGGTGCAAAAATGTAATCTGCGGAATTATTTGTACTTCAACAACTTGAAACCCCTCTCATATGCTTCATAACTGCCTCTAATTTACTAGCTGCTTAAAACATTTGTGCGGCCTTATACATTAACAATTTAAGAAGGGGAACAGTTCAGTGTTTTTAGTATAAAGAATAACCATGAAGCGTACATGCACAATATATTGGGTATCTATAGATTCTTAATTAATTCCAAACAAGATGACTATTTTATATTTTTGAATTTTATTTTATACAGATTGTGATTCTGCTCCTAAATTTTATAATAAATTTCAGCTAAAACCTGTTTCTCATGATCTATTTTAAAACTGAAATCTTTTACTTATGGTGGTTCCTACAAGGTTGCATAGGTATCCTGGTCCTACTATGAAATTAGTGCTAGTTGCTAGTAGAGAATACTATCATTCACTCAAATCAAATGATGTGTTTTAAATATCTAATGTTTTACTCAGTTCAAAACGTGCCTTGACTGTACTGTAAATACATATAGATATATATATTACCTACTGGCGGTCGACAGTAGGTAGTTATAGTGAGGACCAATTTTCCATAGGAAGAACATTTTTTGTTTTACCTATAACTTTGGCGTAGTTTGATGAATCTTCATGAAATTTTCCAAACTAATTCTTTGTTCAAATCAGCTCCTACGTTGAAAGTTTGGGGGTGATTCATCAAGGGGGGGGCGAGAAAAAAGGGGGGTCCTAAAACATTTTTTATCCATGCATTTTTATAGGAAAATTTAGACAAGGCTACAGGTCGAACGGGTAAACGGAATTACCCCAAATTTGGCAGGGAGAAGGCTCTTGGTCTAGAAAGCACGCTTTTGTTTATTTGATGTAAATCCATTCAGTAGTTTTGGAGAAATATCAAAATATACAGATATCGATATTTGGGAATTCTGCCGTCTGATTGGCTGACCATTACCAACCACAGGGGAACCCAACACACCTGAACCTGTGGAAGTCAGTATATAGTCCTAACAATGGTTCAAGAAGCAATTTGCTTAAATATACACTAGCTACAAATAAATCCAAATCACAAACGAAACAATGACATTACAATATCAAAAAAAGGAGAAAGGCAATAACCCATATGCAGAAGAACAATTTCTATGAAATTATTCCAAATGCATTTACATATTATAAAACAATTAAGACAATAGTGCACAAGACAGAAATGCTGGTATACAAACAATACAAATTACTAACCAGACAGGTGGCAAACGAAAAAATACATGTTACAGAAAAGGAACAACATGTACAAAATTAATGTGTCCTCTGTAAATTTGTTGGCCACATAAGCGTCGACGGCATTTCGACCACTGTAGAATTCCACGGTCATCTTCTGAAATTAGAATTTCAATGAGTGTCACAAACAATTCTATAAATAAAATGCATATGGGACACAATTATTAAATGTAGACTCCTTCGAGAGAAAAGGCCTACTAAAAAGAAGAGAAAGAAAATATGAAAAAAACTAGTGCTGTAAAGTAAAGCATCCCGAGATGCCCACAGAAAAACTTGCTACAAAGACATTTAATAGACCCAATGATCCGTGAGGCCAATTATTTGAACATTTTTGTTTTGCCACCACCAAAGTGTCAAAATAACCAATAATTAAAACTTCACCTATTTAAAAGAGCACTCCAACCTTCTATGATTCAATTGGTTGGAGAAGATTTTCAGTTGATTGGAGAAGAAGTTTCAAAAAGTACTAAAGAAGAAACTAAAATAAGCAACTATTCCATGTGTACATTAGGAACTAAAGATCAGGGGTCATAAATAATTGACCACTTACTTAATGAAGGCGAGTGTGACCTCAGCCCGGCCCCAAAAAAATGTTACATTTCAGTGGGATGCATCTAAGAGCTCATTGCTTTAAAGTGATGTGCTCTGGTCTTTGTAGCATACGCGTGCAAGTGGTGTTAGTAGGCGTTTATACTATACAGGGAGTGGGGGGAAGCGAACTACTCACCCCTTTTGTACGTTTGTACTATACAGGAAGTGGGAAGCAAAGTACTCATGCCTACCGGTGTGAAGACTCGGGGATCAAACCAAACTGATTGCTGTAAAGTGATGGGCTCTGGGCTGTGTAGCATACTGGCCGCTGTAGTATAACTGTGTAAGTAGTGTTAGCATGCGTTAACACTATAGAGGGAGTGGGAAGGGAACTACTCACCCCTATTGGTCTGAAGACTCTGGGATTAAACTGTCAGCCTAAACTGTGAGCTCATTGTTTTTAAGTGATGTGCTCTGGGCGCTGTAGCATACCTGTGGAAGTAGTGTTAGTTTGCGTTTATACAATATCGGGAGTGGGAAGCGAAATACTTAACGTTACCGGTCTCAAGACTCGTGGATTAAACTATGAGCTCATTGCTGTAAAGTCATGTGCTCTGTGCAGTATTCCAATGTAAGTCATAGTAGAATGTAATGCTACTAGAATGTAAGTATGTGATGTTAGAATGTAGGGCTGTAATGAGGGAAATCTTGGGGAGTTTGTACACAGTGCCGGAGAAGACAGTTGACTTGCTGTCTGCTCCTGTTGGTGGCTGTATAAGCTGTCTTGTTTCCCTGCAATAAATCTACTTATCGGATCCACTGCTGTCTGTCCTTCACTACATAAAGTTGGCGACGAGCGGGAGAAAGTAAAAAGAAGGCAGCACTCACCAATATTTTGAGCTTCCTTGCTTTCGGCTGAAGACTCGTTTTCTTCATGAAGCTGTTTCTACTCATCCCAGGGTCGTCAGCTTATCGAACTATGTCATCTGACCTCTGGTAGGATTTATATTTTTTGATTTTGGACTTCCTCTGCCTCTTCACTACACTCTGGTCGCTGTACTACAGGTGTGCAAGCAGTGTTGGTATGCGTTTATACTAATTCTGTAGTTATGCAGTAACCAATGTATCATGGCTCTATGGAGCGCCACCTCCCAGGCGCAGCTCATACAATGTCCCGGGGTGTGCATCCGCAGGATATTTATGTTTGCTATTACAGGGCGGGAGCATGGCTTCTACCCTGTGATAGAAAAACCTTGTTTGCCTCGCTGAAGCAAGAGAAGGAAAACCGTGTATCGCTTAAATAAAGAGGATCCAGATGGTAAAAATGGAAAAAATACCAATTAAGTGAGGTCTCACCCATTCATTTAAATGAGCCCCATGGTGGGTAATGTTCCGGGGCCAATCCTATTATAATACTGCGGGGTCTCTGCAGCACTCAGGACCTTAATCGCACATGTTAATTAGGCACAAGAGGGCACAGAGATGTTTCGCAGCCTCGGGGATCGCCACAGCCCTGGGTATAGTTTACTAATTGTTCTGGGGGCTTTGAGGCCAAACCAAGTCCAGGGATCCCCACCCTCCGAGGCTTTACTTAAATATGCAGGGTGGGCCTCACCAGTACCTGAAGCATTGGTGGTCTTAGGCAGTGCCTTATTGGTTCTGTAATCACATGGACAGCACTCATGGTGTTATAAAGTGATACACTATTAGAACCCTTGCAGTTGTAGAATTAACCAGGCTTCATTTATGTAACAGTCTGTTGGTTTATATTTGTTAGGTGCACCGCAAAATTACAAATGTTTTCTCTCATAAACTCCTATCAACCGCCGATTTTCACGATAAACTATGGAGATGTGTTGTCAGCAAAAGAACACCCATACACTCACTTATCTATTGGTAAAAAAAATAACCTTTATTGAAAGAGCACAAATAAATGGAAACACAACTTTATTCGAACAAACAAAGGTATAACATGAAATAAGTGGGTGGGACTCTTCCGGAACAACGTACAAAACCTGCAAGACAAAAAAGAAACATAAGTATGTGTGGATTTGTCCAAGAGAAAAAGAAAGGTAGTCAGAATGAAAGGAAGAAAGTTAGAATGGGAGAGAGAGACAGTGGGTGGAAGGGAGAAGGGGAGGGAGATTCAAAATAACAGGGGGAGGAGGAGACAGAACGTCGGCCTACTGCACCCAGCCCCCACTGTTCACCTCCCGTCACCCGTGTGTCTGGGATGCTGGGGTCTGCGAGAAAGAGTGTGGTCCAGCAAGTCCTTAAAATGAAACAGAGATATGAATGAGGCCAGAGATTATATTATTATCTATGGCAACAATGCTTGCCTGCACCTGTGCACCAAGGCTGTTGCACTCCAGACCCTTCCCGTGCACTGTGCTCAATTGCAGCTCCTGTGCACTGAGGCTTCATTGCTCACCTGCCGCCACCGTTGTGTCCAACGACGTGCCGGTGCAAGCTTTGACTCCGGGGTGCCTCTCTCAGGGTGGCACAGCAGGTTCGGTCGGGGACGGTGTCTTGCTACCACGATGGAAGGCGTCAGAATGCCCAGGGCATAATCATGGGCTGAGCACCTGCTCCGCCCATTTTGGCACATCCAACTCAGTGTCCTAAAAGGGAGTAATAATATAATGCTGGAAACATCTTAAGGTAAATGAAGGTTTATTTCAAGCTTAATATAGAACACCAGTTGAGTGTATCCTTCCTTCTTGAAGTACGATCTACCAACTGTTATTGGTAATCGTGGTTCAAAGAGGAGTTGGAGTGAACAAGGTTAAATAATAATATGTTATGCCAACGTTCACATACAAAGGAACAGAACGCATGCTAGAAGAATAATGTGCTCGTGTAATGCAGTGGTGCAAGCCTGTGTGCATGTACACTTAGTAAGAGGCTCACTACAGTGCCCCAAAAGCCAACGCCACGTGTCTGTAGGGCAGCGCTGCCCGCTGGCTCAGTCCTACTGTACGGTCCAACAGGTCCTTAAAATGAGACAGAGATGTGACTGAATGAGGTCAGGGATCACATTATCACGCACGAAAACATTGCTTGTTCGCGCCTGCGCACCCAGGCTGTTGCACCCCACCCCTCCTGCCGAACCGCGCTCATTTGTAGCCCCTGTGCGCCCAGGCCCCAATGCTCACCTGCTGTCATTGTTGTGTGTCCAAACACTACGGCCAGCAGAGTTCACAATTCAAATTGAGTTTTGATTGCCAGGATGTTGTACACCTCATGGATCCCTTTTTTTAATTGCGCAATGTGATATGCGAGGTGGATCAAGCCGTATCACCTAAGGCAGTGTGGAAGAACTGGGACATGTGGCTGCATTGTTATCCTATTTATACGTACGCAAAGTGGGCTGGGCTTGCACACGCCAGGGCAGCGTAGGGGTGTGAATAATTTTCCGGGGTTCTGGGCATTGTTCAGTTCCTGCCTGGCCAGGAAGTGTACTTATGTGTGTGTTCCTGTTGCAGTTTTGACGTCGCACAATCCAAGCACTATGTACTGCCAGTCATGGAAACAGAAATGGGCTTGCTATGTACTGCTGGGCATGGAAAGAGAGAGAGGGGGTGTTCCTTCCCAGCATTGGTGGCCATCTTGGAGTGTGTTGTTGCTCTATATTACACTCATGGCCTGCTTTGTTTGACCCATTTCCGCATTGTTGGTGGTGAATATTTCCTATAAGGCCTTGTATGAAACGGCCTGCCTGAACTGTCTTCCCTCTGAGGATTTATAGGCACAGTGTCTACTTAGTTTGCCCTATCACCGCATAGTTGGAGATGCCTCAGAGTGACGGTCCAGTTATGTGTCTGGGAACTGATGGCATGAAAATGGCGGATCTCGAACAGAGCCAGCATTTTGTTGTTTCTTGTCCTCTCCCTCGGTCCGTTGGACTTCATCCTGCTTACCCTCAGACATTTCTCTTCGGCTGGACTGCCTTATCTCTTTCTCCCCCCTAGGTCCCCGTCTCTCCCATCACCTATCTCATCTCCCTCCCTTACCTCTCTGTACCCCATTGGATATTTTATTTCTCCATTCATTCTGTTGAAAAGTAATATACAATCATTTTTAGTCTAATCGTAGTGAGTGAATTTACTATTTTGCATAGTTACAACTGTAACCACTAGTATATGTAGTAGGTTTTTGTACATAATATCACTATTTTGTGATACTGAGCTTTCCCATTGCCTTTTCTTTCTCCTGAGTGACTCCACAATGTATAGATTTCCTTTTCTACTATACATATCTCTTCCTTGTGGGACTCTCCAACTCGCTGACTCCCTCCCTTTGTCCTCCCTGACCCTTGCCTGTCGTGGATCCTATCTTTATCTGGATTGCTAATTTACCCTGGTATTGAATGTGTTATATTTCTGTAATTAATGCGATTTTTTTTTGCTTGTTCCCCCTCTGTTGACCTGCCTGTTCCGACCCGCTTCCTAGCACCCTGTCCCTTGTTGCCCTTTGACTAAGCACTCCTGCTTCCCTTGTTGGGGAAAGATCCAATATTCTTACTCTGGAGTCTCAGTGACCCCTCTGAGAGAGTCCACAGCATCAAAGGAACCACACACAGCTAAGGCATGGTATGACCCCCCCTTACCAAAGCACTTCCTCTCCCTGTGTTGGGGAAGGATCCAGTAGGTAGGCCTGGGAGTCTCAGAGACCCCTCCGAGAGAGTCAACTGTGTAAGGGGAGCCTCACGCAGAGATGTAGGAATGATACCACTTCCCCTGGGATCACAGCTTACCAGACCTTGGATGAGGCTTTTACCCGTTTACCTGTTTGTGCCCCCTTAACCCTCCCTCCCCTCTTTCAGTCTCTCTCTCACCCTCCCCTACCGCTTTCCCTCTTTCATTCTTTGTCTACTTCCTTTGCTCCTATCCCATCTCCCCTTATCTCTCCACTTGCCTGCTAAGCCACCTAGCGCCCTATCCCTTGTGCCCTTGAAGTAAGCACTCCTTCTCCACTTGTTGGAGAAAGATCAAATTACTTATATTCAGGAGTCTCAGTGATCCCTCTGAGAGAGTCCACAGTGCCAAGGGAGCCACTCACAGTAGAGGTATGGTATGGCACCCCTTGCCAAAGCACTCCCTCTTCCCTTTTTGGGGAAGGATCCAGTAGGTACGCCTTGGAGTCTCAGAGACCCCTCTGAGAGAGTCCACT
This sequence comes from Lissotriton vulgaris, assembly GCF_964263255.1. Taxonomy (NCBI): domain Eukaryota; kingdom Metazoa; phylum Chordata; class Amphibia; order Caudata; family Salamandridae; genus Lissotriton; species Lissotriton vulgaris. Next base: position 182,937 of record NW_028245529.1, read on the forward strand.
GTATAAAGGGAGCCTCTTGCTATGGAGTTGGGGGAATGATACTACTTCTCCTGGAATCACAGCTTACTGGACTTTGGATGCAGCTATTACTCATCTATCGGTTTGTACCCCTGTCACCCTCCACCTCTTCGTTCATGCTCTGTCTCTCACCCTCCCCCTCCTCTTTCCCTCCTTTATTCGCTGTCTACTTCCCCTGCTCCTACCCCCTCTCCCCTGAATCTCTCCCCTTGCCAGCTTTTTCCCTTATGCATATGTCCTTATTGTTTGGCTTGAGCTAACATGTAACTATGTAGCTATGCTCTAATAACTGTGTAACCTTTGTAACAATGTAACCTGCAACTATGGTCTGATACTCAAGTAAAGCGCTCTGATACCTCCGATTCTAGCCAGCACTATATAAAACCTTACAAATAAAATAAATGAAAAGTTATAGATTTGAGATGACGTCAACTTTGGTTTGAAAATCACTTCTGTGTTTACTTCTACAGATAAATCATGGACTCGCACATTATAAAATACCAGTTAATTCCTGTGATTTTTTGATTATGCCATTCTTCATTTTCAAACACTCATCATTTTGTGCATCCAGGTGACCAAAACATGTGTTGCCTCTTGATGGCATGCAGGCCTAGGGCTTTATCCAGCCGATCAATAGTGGTTTATAGATTTGAGATGACGTCAGATTTGGTTTGAAAATCACTTCTGTGTTTACTTATACAGATACATCATGCGCTCTCACAGTATAAAATAACAGTTAATGCCTATGCTTTTTTGATTATGCCGTTCTCCATTTTGAAACACTCATCATTGTGTGCAGCCAGGTGACCAACACATGTGTTGCCTCTTGATGGCACGCAAGCCTAGGGTTTTATCCAGCCGATCAATAGTGGTTTACCATAAAAAATATTAGATGGAGGAGTCACAGTTATTTATCCGGTCTTGTCAAGATTAGTAGCGCACAGGTGTTTCACTGCACTCTGTTGAATAAATACAAGGGGGGCTGTTCACAAAGATAAGTTACACTTGTGAGTAATTTACATGTGTAGTTTACTCTTACTCTTTTGAGGCCCCTATTGAGAGAACTCCACTGGCTTCCAATACGGCAACGTGTCAAGTTTAAAATCTGTTGTACCGTTCATAAGTGTCTTTTTGGAAATGGCCCCAAATACCTGGCCCAAAAGTTACAACTCTATAAACCAGATTACTCTCTGCGTTCAAGCAATCAACTGCTATTAAAACCCCCACTTATTAAGAAGACCAGACAAGGTGGCCGCACCCTTTCCCTCGTGGGGCCGACCCTGTGGAATAACCTGCCCTTTAGTCTCAGACAAATCTCCAACCATCTATCCTTCAGGAAAATGCTTAAAACTAACCTGTTCCTAGAAGAATAACTGGCCTCAGTTTATTTACTGAGACTTTAGCTCATCTGCAAAGGTACACCTCTCACCATCCTGGCGAGCAAAGCGCGGAGATACCCCGGTTGGGGTTGATTCTGGCGCGATATAAGAAACTAAATAAATAAATAAATAAATAAACTTTACTACGTTTGGCTATTTACAAAACATTTTAAACACACTCAAAAGTGTAGACTTGCACGTCTACAACCACTGGAGAAGGGGGTTAAGCCACACTTACAAGCATACAATTCTCGTGTCTTCACAGTGGAACATACAGAACTATGTCCTTGGTTTGGTACATTGAACAGAAACTTCTGGTTCAGACAGTTCTTCTGATGAGTCATGCTTTCTGCCATCTGATCTCCTCCCAGTGAACACATCACTATCAATTGTCTAATACATAACAAATGCCTAATCACTAGATAACAGTAGACTTCTGAAAAATTATAGCATCTGCAGTGGGAAGAAAGAGAAAACATCTCATGCAAAACAACTGTTTAAATGTGAAAACAGACCTCTTACCCCTAACGTGTAATAGTTAACATTCAAAATGGCAGCAGCATTAAAGCTAACTGGATTCATTACAATAGATTAATTAGTGCTTATAATGTCTAAATTTGATGACCTACAAAAAAAGTGTGTTAAATTTGTTTGTTATTGTACATTGAAGTTATCACTTTCTAGTTAAATGTTTTGCATTTCAAAAATGATAATGTTTGCTTCTTACCACCAACAAAAACAAAACATATATCTAGACAATGAGGCACTGAAACAGTCTCCAGCCAGGTCAACCTGTTCCTTATTCCACAGAAAAGCACAATGCCATCAACCTCTTTGTCAGTGGAAAAATACAGACGATTCATAGCAAGTCTACAACACCAAGCTTACTCCATTTATTTCTTTATTAGTATTATAACGTGTATACACTCATCCCCGGGAATATCTTGGCGCTATAAGAGACACAGTTTGTGTTTGTAAATCACTGAAGCCATACGGGGTGGAAACAGTTATCTGGGAAAGAGCCATGTTTTAAGCTTCTTTCTGAACCTAAGATGGTCATTTATGAGGCAGAGGTCATGGGGCAGCTAATTCCAATGAGCCGCAGTAAGATGGGGGAATGATTGGCCTTTGGCTCTGACATTGTTTTGTCCCTTCGATTTGGCTATGGCTAGATTAGAGGATTCCGACTTCTTGAAGATGTATAGAACTGCAGTTTGTCACAAAGGATCATAGGGCCAGAGTTATGAATTCCCTGTGTTCGTGGCAGAGAAGTTTGAATTTAGCATTTTTCACATAGGAAGACAGTGAAGTGTTTTCAGGCAGGCTGAGGCAGAGCTGTACCTTTCTTTGTTGCATATTAACTTTACAGCCATATTTTGTATCATCTGCAAACGGGTGTTAAGGTAGTTGGCCATCCCTATGTGTAAGGTGTTGCTGTAGTCCTATCTACTGACTACTAGGGCTTGTTCTATGGTCCAACACCAATTCTCTGGAATCCAGTAACATAATCTCTTCAGGAGGTTGAGCAGACTGTAACATTTGACACACATGGCAATGACGTGCTCCTGTATAATGGTTCAGGACACCAAGGTTTTTGGTGGCTTTTTGAGCTCGGGTGCCGGTCCCAGAGACTCCGGCCACCATGATGGGTCCCAAATCTGGTGAGTACATTTGTAGAATTTCTGATTTTTCAGAATTGAGTTTTAGACAGTGTGTCCTCATCAAGCTGGCAACCTCAGAGAGGCAACTAGAAAGATGTTGTCTTGATTATCTTGTTTCTCCCTAATCAAGATGATCAGTTGAGTGTCATCAGCATATGAGCATATCTGGAATCCCCACCTGAAGACCAGCTTAGTGAGGGATTCGAAATAGACATTAAAAAGGGTTGGGCTTAGAAGAAAAAAAACTCATGCTGCCTTGCATTTGGAGTTGTGGGGAGATGATCTTACTGCATTCACCTGTATAAATGTTTGATAATTTGGAAAGTGGCACAAGCACTGTTTTTTTGGGTATGCAATTCTACTATTAGCCATTAACTATTGTTGTCTAAGATTTGCCTCACAAACACTTCCTCGCTGTTTTATTGTATTCAGCCCTTGTAGACAATGTCCTTGAGGCTGGAAAAAGTTGAGAGAAGGCTTCCTTTGACATGGAGCGTGTCACTGTGCTGGTGATGAGCAGATGGTGGCAGAGAGGCTCTTCCAGAAATAGGCAGGTCTTCTCTATAGTGAAAGAGGGACAGTGCAACAGAGGCACACACTTGGGAGCAGATTTACTAAGGGCGTACGATGCCCTTTTCTAATGTAACTCATCGCAAGGCAACACAAGTGGGATTTACTAAGCAACACAAAGACACCTTCTGTAAATCCAAAGTAGCACTTGTGTTACCTTACAAAATGAAAGTGGTGGCCCTATAACCCTGGGACATGACAATGGTCCCTGTGGGGAAAGTATAAACCTCCATAGCTGCCAAGGTTTCAGATAGCTAGGTGTCATTTTCATAATTTCAGTGCAATTACGAGTGACATTTCAATGGCTATAAATGACACGTTCTTGGGAGCTAAATCAAGCAATGAAGATGATAGATACATATAAATATTAGAATTTACAGCCATTTGAGCAACAAAAACTCCCAAGAAGATCTGAAACTGCTGCAAAGCACCAGAAATGATCTCTCTGTCCACATGGGACCAAGCCCAACAGGAAGGATATGTGAGTGTCCAACATGAACAAGTTGCACACTGAGTCATCTCAGCTGCCCAGGTGTCACACAGTCTCAGCTGACTCCTGGGCAGACAGGCTGTCGGGAACCATTTTGCATTATCCTCCCAAGTTGAGGCTGGCGCAGTAATCACTCATGCAAGATAGCTGACAACTTAGAACTGTTAGAAATATGTTTTAAATTACCCCCTAGCGTTTTGGAGAAATAAACCACAAACGTAAAGGAGGGGACAGAAACCCACACTTGGTCACACCCTGGGTTGTGGCCGGCAAACAGTCGCCTGTTATGACTAAAGTCACAGGGACAGTGATATTGCATACCATACTGCCCAGTTTGAACATGTTGTAGATTACTGGTTCTTCATTAGGACATCACATGTCAGTCACTGTAGACTATGTATGTATTCATTTGCAAAAGGTAGACAGAGAGGGATGAGAAGAAAGAAGAGAAACAACAGGAGGATGGAGAGGAAAGAGATGGAAGGAGGGAGACAATGGGAGAGGTGAGAGAGGGAAAGAGATAGAAAAGGAAGGGGCAGAGGTGAGATTGAAGGAGAGAGAGGGAACAAAAGCAGAAATGGAAGGGGAAAGAGAGGGAGAAACAAAGGGGGGGTATGGCACATAAGTAGGAATAGAGGGTTTGAGATAGGGAGGAAGAAAAGGAGGAGGAAGAGGCTTTGAGAAAGACAAAACAACTGAGACAGAAAAGAGGTTAGAAAAAAGATGGAATAGTGTGGTGAGAGGTGAGAGGAAGACAGAGACAATAGAAAGAGAAGAAATATTGGAGAAGAAAGGGGAGGTACTGAAGCAACCCGATCAAATAACTTGGAGAAAAGAAGAAAGGCAAAAGAGAGAAGAGGAAGACAATCGAAGGTAAGAAGAATCAAGAGAATGATATGAAAGAAGAGGAAAAATGAGTGAAAGGGAAAGTGAGAGTGAAGGGAAGAGGATGGGGTATATAATAAGAAGAGAATGGTGGAAGAGGAAGGAGATAACGAGAGAGAAGAAGAAATGCATAGCAAGAAACAGTTGTAGAAAATGGCTAGATTGAAAAAACTTTCTTGCACAGGAGAAATTGCACATAACTTATGTTTTTACTAAGTGTAACTTGTCTCTTTTTATAATACCATGTGAGCTGTTGACTTGTAATATGGAGGAATTTTATTTGCCAATACTATCTGTTTTTTCCCCACTCTGGGTGAATTGTTTGCCTTCGGTTTTATGTGGTTCTTGGAATTGAGGACTGTTTTAACCACTTGGATGCTAGGCGTTTTCCCGCTGTGTGCTGGAAAATGCCATTTTAGTGGCACCATGACGAGCTCAGCTCGTCATCAGCACACGACCCCCGTGGGTGATGACGAGCTGAGCTCGTCATCAGCATCGAAGGGGTTAATATGGCTGCAGAATTGATGAATTTACATTGTATGATTTTAATTTATCAAGCAATAAAGATTTGAATTTAATAGCAAGGAAAGGATGGAGAGAGTGAAGGTATCAAGAGTTTCCTGACCTGTAATTACAACAGAAGGATGGATACTGTCTTAGTACTCTTTCGGTCAGCAGCATCAGGGCTTAGTTTAGAGGCAGGTCCCAATCAAGTATTCACATATTCATGGGGGAAGTGCTAATTCTAGGTTTTAGTCAGACTGCCTCTGTGGCCCCGTGTGATGTCAAGCCAAGCTTCTGTCAGCTTCCGTGTGCTCTGCTCCTGTGTGTGACAACTCATTACAGAATGACAAGCAATCGGGAAGTCTCTCAGTTTCATTCTGAGTATACACTGTACTTGGTACAATGGACACACATTGATGTACCTGGGAGGTCTGGAAGGCCAGTGTATTTGTCATCTTTGTCTAACAGCTTCAGGATATCAGCCAGACAAGTGCTATTCATCGGTTCGTCTAACACTTTTTGGTAATTTTCTTTTTTGCATAACTGCAAGCATTAAACATTGCCACACAAATCACCTGATGTGTGGTACTTGGCAGGAATGCAACAAACCTGTGCACCAGCATTCACTGTGGTTATTAGCTCACACCAACAGGGGAGAGCTGTCTTGGACTGCAAAAACCTTCTAGATTTGCACGTGAGACAACAGATTGTAAAGATACTGCAAACTGCCACCATTACAGCAGGGCTACCCCTCAGGTTGTCGAGGATTACAAATTTGTTATTTGACAGCAGAACTCCATGCATGCAAGCCTTGCTCAATGTGTGGAGTGGATTGCTGAAAGGCAAAGCCTCTAGAAGTGTCGCCTCCTGCCACGTCCCTCTCAACCCACACACCTGTACCACACCGAACCATCACCCCTGGCCGCTTTCCTCCCACACCCTGCTCTCCCTGTCCCCACTCTACTTGCACCTGAGCTCATAATTTCCAAGATGCTAGGAGTCAGTCCCCAGAGAGGTCTTTTTTCAGGGTGGGCTCCCAAGGATGGTCATGGGGTTGGTCCTACCATTAGTCACCGCAAATGCATCAAAGAGCTGAGGCCAAGCATGGGGAAGTGAACTGGGATCTGGGCCACTTGCGGGGACCAAACGCTGGTGTAGAAGCGGTTGCCACTGGCCACAAAACCATGGTTTAGCAAGGGGATTTTGGATGGCTTGTCGACTGTTAGGCACAAGACACAAAGCACGAGGTGGGTAGACCAGGGGATCAACAGGGTGAAGGAGGAAGACAGGGATCAACAAAACCCAGATTGGTTAAAGGAGGAAGACAGGGTGCGAGAAGCGATATAAACTGAAAGCATATTTTTAATCAGAGTAAGAGAGAGTTCACACTCCAGGCTGCACTCACTTCACCCTCACCGTCGACTCAACGACTCCACCTTCTGAGGTTCAGCAGCTGCGTGGAAAGACTGGTGAGCTCCTATGTGCTAAACAACTCCAGCGCAATTACCTCCTGTCGGCTACCTTGGGTGTTGAAATAACATTTTTATTATTTAAATTAACCTTGATATGAGCCTGCAGAAACTCTAACTCCAGTAGCTGGCAGCAGCAGGACGTCTGTGCTACAAAACACGTTCTGACCTCCCGACTCTGACTCATGGAAGTTATGAATGTAGCAAATATGCCCTGCCGCAGCCAGTGATGAATCCTGGTATACATATTACATTGTAACAGAGTAACAGCCAGAGCTGCAGACTTTGAGCCAGCCCCCAGGAGCAGAGTGCTGAGCGCGCTGCCAATCCCCGATGCAGCTTTAGTTTAAAGTGCTACTCAGTGGTGCATGGTTACTAGCACTCCTGCTTGACAGCTCAGGAGGCGCCATTAGGCGTGACAATGCATTTCAGTGCGATGATGTGGACCACCACAATTAAATGCAATGGCCCCATCCTTATGGAATTCTCTTCCTCAATCTTTGCGCACTGAATTGTGCTTTCTGAAATTCCGTAAGGGAATAAAAACTTGGCTTTTCAACAATTAATGTTTGATCTTATGTTCCTCCCTCCCTTTCACCGTTCAGTTTGCCCTAGCGTCGGGAAACCTCCGGGTAGCTGCGCGCTCAATAAATGTAATTATAAATAAATAAATAGTCTAACACCTGATGTGTGGTAGTTGGCAGGACTGAGCCTCTACTTTCTTGGCAATTGTAATAAGAATATCAATTGATAGCTTGTCATAGAGAAATGAATTCGTTTTTTGTTTATTGTAGACAACTCCAAGATTTATTATCAGGACATATACAAAGACATATATATTTATTTATTTTGAAAGTTTTATAGAGCGCGAACAAGACCCTTGTGGATGTCAGAGCGCTTTACAGTAGGTGAGGTTCTTTATACGTCAATTAAATGCAAGTTAAACACGTATACATAACATATTATAAAAGTAAAGCAGTAAGGTACAACACAGAACAATCCCGTTGAGTCAGGTAAAGGGTAGATATAATATCTAGGTTGTCTAGAATGTCCCTTGTCATAGTAGGGATTAGTAGCGCATGTAGGTTTGGTCTTGAAATTTCTTTAGACTATGCTCAGGTGAATTTTGTCATGGGAATCAATTTTACTTCCTTTTTGAAAGATGCAGTAGAAGAGTTCAGTCTGGTTTCTGGGGGTAAGGCATTTGATATCCTGGGCCCCATCCCAGAGAAGGCTCGTTTATATGTTTTTTTTGTTGAATCTTTGCAGTTTTAGTAGTAGGTTTTCCGCACTTCTTGAGGATCTTATCCCACCAGAGATCGTCAGTTTCTGTGCCAGATAGCTGGGTGCATTGTGATGTAATGCTTTATGCGTCATACACGCTATTTTCAAGTGAATTCTGGCTTCCTGTGGTTGCCAATTGAAGGATTTCAAGTCTGGGGAGATGTGGGAACTTCTTTTAGGACCAGTGATGAGTCTCGCTGCAGCATTTATTGAAGCTCTTAGAGTTGCCATTGTAGCATTTGGAAGGCCACACATGGAGACAATACCGTACTCCACTCTAGGGATAGCTAGAGCTTGTACTGCCTGCTTGAAGTCATTGACTGACAAGAAAGGTTTCAGCTTCCTCAGTGTATTTATATGGAAGTTTGCTCCCTTTGTTGCATTGCTAATGTGTTTTTACATATTGAGGTTACTGTCAAGAGTTACTCCCAGTGATTTCGCAGAATCCACACTGGTTGGTTGAACGTTGAGTGCCTAAGATGTTTGAGCCAGTCTTTCATAATGGGGACTTTGGCAGGTGGAGCAATTAGGAGGAATTTGGTTTTTAGGTCATTCAATTTGAGATGGTTTTCTGCCAGCCATGTCTGGGTATTCCCAAGCGTAGTATTAAGCAGTTTGATGTCTTCTAGGGTTTGGATCTTAAGGTATAGTTGTGCAATGTCAGCGTACATGTTTTATTGCATGTTAGAAACATGTAGCATTTCGATGAGTGGTTCCATGAGAAGATTAAATAATGTTAGGGATAGTCAAGGCCCTTGCAGGACTCCCAACGTTACTGGGATGGGTTTGGACAGGGAGTTGCTGACCTTGAATTTTTGTGTCGGGTTTTGAAAAAATTAGGTAAACCAATTTATCACTGACCCTGATTGACCCATTCTATGTTTCAGAAGATCTATCAAGTTCTCATGTTTGACCATATCAAAGGCTGATGAGAGATCTAGCAGGATGAGTGGGCATGAACCGTTCGATCAAGGGTTTGTAGCGCGTCGTCAATTATGTGCGTCATGGCTGATTCGGTGCTGTGACCTGCTCAGAAGCCTGATTGGTGTTTGTTAAGAAGGTCAAAGTGATCAATATGCGTTGTCTGTTGTTGGTGTACACATTTTTCCAATAGCTTGGCCAAGGTAGGAATATTGGAAATTGGTCTATAGTTGTTTAGGTTCTTAGGGTCAGCCGTGGGTTTCTTTAGAATGGGTGCTACCTGTCCAACTTTGAAGGAGTCCGGGATGCAACCTCATTGAAGTGAACTGTTAATGATCTTGGTCCAGGGAGGCAGAAGCAATGGAGTTAAGTCTTTAACAGCGTTTGCGGGGAGAGGATCCGTGAAGTGATTGGCAGGCTTCAGGGCATTAAGATTATTGCATATTGCTTCTTCAGTGTAAAAAGCAAAGGATGACCAAGCTGGGTCGTTTTTTAGGTCAAACTTTGATGGGATTTGGTGAGGCTCAAATGGAAGTGCTGGGGTGTTTTTTGTATGAGGACCGAGTGTAAGATTAGATCATTGAGGAGGTCCTTCTTGATGTTGTCAGTCTTCTGAGTGAAGAAGGCAGAAAATTCTTCACAGTTGTGTCTTGTAGACGATGAGGTGCATCCTTAGACTGGGTTTTGATTAATTCCAAAAGTTTTTGGGGACAATTTCTTGCTTGGTCGAGTTGGTGGCTGAAGAAGTCTGCTTTAGTGCGCTTGATCTTTCTGTAATATGCATTTCTCTTTTTCCTTAGTAACTTGAGGTGATTGGTGGATGGGACTGATCTCCAATTACGTTCAGAAGTTCTGAGACATCATCTATCCTCATTGAGTAAACCATTGCACCAGGACTTGGAATCTTTTGTGGAGAATCTCTTTAGTTAAAGTGGGCTACCTCGTTTATTATGACGGCCATTGAATTGAGGTAGTGGTTGGTGAGATCCTGGACTTCGGAAGAACCTGCAGGGGGCAAAAGTAGGTTGTGGCTAGAAGATGGTAATAAGTTGGGGTGGAGTTTTTTCAAATCTCTTCAGGCTCCAAACAATGACACAGTGATGGTAAATAAGTGAAATAAAGTGTGCAAGTGCAATATACAAGGCACATATACAAAGCTAGAGGCTGGTATCATTGTGTATTTCAATGACAGAACTCAAAGTCAGAGTATGATGTGAAAAATCCTAATCAAAATCAGTCCTCTAGCATATTTTCCAATGTTTTTATGTTAATAAACATTTTAAAAGAGAATCATCATCAGGACCAAAATCACGGTAGCACTAATCTCGAGGGAAAAAATCCAGATGTATGAATTACTCGCCCTTTTGTCACTTTCAGAATACCCTACCTCATGTCAAGTCGCAATGCAGCACACATGAACTAGCGAGGGAAAGACTGTGACTCTGCTATCCAGGCACTAGTGCATGTGGTCTGTCCCCTAAAACAAGTAGAAATAGGCTATACTCCCAATTTACATATTTAACTTACTGATAAGTCCCTAGCATCTGGTGCCAATATGCACACAGGGCCAGTGAGTTCAACTTCACTAGTGGACTCTAGTACACATTGTACCACCTCACTGTGCAAAACATGACTGCAAGCCTCCAACTGTAGTAAATCCATTCAGTGTTAAAACTGCAATTTGGACCAGTCAAAATAACCCGAATAGACAGGCCTAAACCCTCTTTTTAAATATTAACAAGAAGTTCAGTAAGGAAGGGGACATTGTATTTAAAAGTAGGACACATAAGCTTTTAATTTAAAAAATGCCCTCAAGTGAAAAAATGTCAAAAGCTCTTTTGAATGTAGCAGCGGCTAGCTCCTCCTTAGAATGCATTTGGATACATTATGAACGTTAATAAAGTTATCTCTGCCTAGGAACTAAGTAAAAAAGATTACTCTTGGACTTTTAAATATATGTATTACAAATCCAATTCATTGATAAAGTCGGATTTGTACTTAATATTTTACAAGAGTGTTAGAAATTGGGTTTGTGATTGGCAGAGTAATGCACCCTGTCCAAGCAGGAACCACAATCCTATTCAGAGTAAGTGAGATACATACCTAAATTGACCTGTGCTCATCCTCTGGCTTGACTGGGGTAAGTCCAAATGTTTATGCTGCCCACGATGAACCCAGGTCTGAAACAGAGACCCGTCTTGGGCTGCTGAAAAGGACCTGGGATGGGTCATAGACAGAGTCGAAATGCAAGAAGCAAAGGGGTGATACATTGCCGTCAAACTGCTGAATCGCAGGCAATGTGCCATTGAGCTACAAAAATCAAAATGCGTCGTTGTCGAGCCGCAGGATGGAGGCAATGCGCTAAATAGTTGGTGATGAGAAGTCCGCTGTCTGTAAAGCAGCGGCGATGCATCAGGTCAAGGGGGATGCACCAGTTCAGATCAGCCCAACCACATCAATGCATGGATTTTTAGCAGTTGTAGTACTTTATACCCACTTCCAAGGATCTAGGACTCGATTTGCACAATTTTGGAGGGCAAGACTTGCAGCACGTAAAGTCCAGGTGCTTTTGCAGGTGGTGAGTAGTCTATGATGTCTCTGTGATTCAAAGCAGGTGGCAAGCCAGTATGCCATTGGAGTCACTCTGGAGTTAAGGAAGAGGTGTGGCGCCGCGGCCAGGGCGACTGACTCTGGAATCTGGGGATCACGGTTCGATCCCCGTGCCGGCGGCAGAATAGTCCATCACCATGTGACTCTGGGCAATAGCTTGCTTAATCTTCCCAACGGCCCCCAGCGCCTAGAGACCCTTACGGGTGATTGTTCGCGCTTTACAAATGTGGATTATTATTATTATAAGTGAGATGGGTCCAGCCCTTCCTCAGCAGGCCATAGGGGAGGAGGCAGCAGGGCAACATGGCAGAAAAAACGTTTTTCCAGAACAGTAGTACAGCAGATTGGCAGTCATTGTATAGGCACAACAGTCTTTCCTCTTGGCACAGTTCTTCACAGATCCTATAGTGTTTGATTTGTTGGGTTCAGAGACCCAGTACTAATAACCAGTTGTGTCTTTAAAATGGATGTGACTCCAAAGAGGGGCTTTGAAGTGCACAGAGGTCCTCTCCCCCAGCCCAGGCTTCAGACTCACTACAGCGGTGTATGCAGACCTTTGTGTGGGGACAGCCTATTCAGGTGTAGGTGTCTGCTCCTCCCTCTCAGCCTCGCCAGGATGGCCCATCATGATTTGGATTGCCACCCAGTCATGTGGCTTGCTAAATGGAATACACAAAGTCCAGCTGTCTTTCACCCTAGGCATGTAATGGAGACAGGCTGTAGGCACACAGAGATTAGGGCAGAAAAATTCAATCTTTCTAAAAGTGACATTTTTAAAAGGGTAATGATAAATTCATCTTTACCAGTAAAAAAGATTTATCATTATCATATCAGTGATGTGAAACATGATACGTTTACTCCTTCCCAATAAGGAATTACAGTTTATAAGTGTAATAAGGAATTCCCAGTGTTAAATTTCGAGAGGGGTAGGCCTCAGATTAGAGTAGTGAAAAACAAATTTGCATGTTTTTTCCCACCAGGACAAGCCAAACTTAAACGTACATGTCCTACTTTTTGATTTCATGACACCATGCCCTTTAGGCTACCTAGGGCCTACCTAAGAGCTGACTTATTAAAAATCAGTCCAAGACATGGTGGTCCCTTGAGCCCAGCACGCCACCATCCCTGGGAGGGCTGGCAATCACAATGGGCTCGCAAATTGCGAGAGGCTCATTAATATTAATGACCCTCACAACATGACAGTGTAAACTGCACACATGGGCTCCGCAGTGGCAGGCCTGAGACATGTTTAAAGTGCTACTTGTGTAGATGGCACAACCAGACCTGCACATCCTCTAGTAAAATGTCATTTACAGGCCCTGGGCACAAGTAGTGCACCCTACTAGGGACTTATGTATACTTTATATATGCCAATTGTGGATAGGTCACTCAAAGCATATTTTAGGGGAGAAGCACACTCACTTTAGCACTCGTTAGCAAAGCTAAAGTGCTAAGAGACCTTAGGTCAACAAAAAGAATTCAGCAAAATTGGAGACAAGCGGAAGGAAACATTTGAGAGAAGACCACCCTAAGGATGTTAGGTGTAAAAAAGAAGTACTTCTAAAAAGTTACCCTTTGCCGGCATGAAGCCTCTAGAAGCCTATTTGCATAAGCTTCCAGCTGTCACCCAGGAGTTTAGTAGCTCCTTGATGGGGTGTGAGCTTCCTCCTACAGCTGAGAAAAGGTCCATGGGTGTAGGGTCTTATCATTTTCCTCTGAGAGGATGACCATCTGGGACATGCCTGTCACAGGTTGATATAGCTGACACCTAGGTCTACCCCATCTTTTGTCCTTTTAACCAGCCAAGCATCAGTCCCAGTAGGAGATGAGCTGCCCCCAGAACCAGTTTTGAGTGACCATAGAGGAGGGGTTGCTTATTTCTATAGCTACACATCTAGGGTAGGCACAGAAGCCCTGCACAAGGGAAGAAAGGTTCTGCCAACCTTGTTTTAGGTAAGAAGGATCCCTGTGGGATTGTTTGAAGAAAGGGACCAGGGACCACTGCCTTTTATAAAGCTGGTTTATTAGAAAGAAGTCCAAGACATGGTGGTCTCTTGAGCCCAGCACGCCACCATCCCTGGGAGGGCTGGCATGCACAATAGGCTCGCAAATTGCGAGAGGCTCATTAATATTAATGACCCACATAATTTGTAACCCCATTGGGATTCCCAAAACAGTGTAAACACACTGTTGTACATTTCATTTAACTACTCGCAATTTGCGACTCGCAGTGTGTCGCAAATTGCGAGGCGCTAAATGAAAGGGTTGTACATCTGGCCCTTAGTGTCTCTGCGCACTTTCGGACTGCTGTTCAGTGTTAAAGCGCAAGTGCTCCCATGTAAAGTGTATTATGGATTGGTGTTTTCATGATTGGCATATTTGATTTACCAGTAAGTCCCTAGTACAGTGCACTGAGAGAGCCATGGCCTGTAAATCAAAGGCCTGCAGCACATGATAGTGCCACCCACAGAAGTAATCCTGTAAAGGTATCTCAAACCTGCCACTGCAGAATTTGTGTGCAGTTTGTAACTACCATGTCAACCATGGCAAGTGCACCCACTTAGAAAATAAATGTGGGGAGGGTCAATAGGGCATATTTAACGACCAAGACCACTTGCGCCCTTATTATAACTGTCAACACACAAGGAAGTGGCCTGGTCCAAAAACTGTTAGTGTGCCATAACTGAACTAGAACCCTAAAACCATTAGTAACACTAGAAGTGATAACCCTGGGCTGGTAAAGAAATTCCCATCAGCCCACCCATTTGGTGGAGTGTCGTCATGTGGGAGATGTCATCAATCCAAATCTCAAACAATACACCTAGTAATGGTGCGGAGATGGATTATCATGATGTAAAACCAAGCCACCGGGCTTCACTGGTGATGCTAATGGGGTGCAGTGCAGGTGAAAAAATTAAGTGAAAAAGGTGAAAATAAAATTGACTCCAGGAACCAAAATTAAGTTTAATCAGTATGGTGCTAGGGTCAACATTAAAAATGCCAAAATAGTTTGAAATAATAACTATATGTAGGCAAAGTGAGTGGAGGTCGACATGTTTCAGCTAAACTGACTATTGGTCTAAGCTTTCTTCAGGACCATTGGGAAACTGCGACTGCAAATCAAAACGAAAACTTTGTGACTGTGCACTCTATATACGCTGGATAAATCCTACCAGTTCCTCTGAGCCCAGATGTATACTGGAGGGAATCCAGAACTTGCAGTATCTCCTAAAAAAGGGGGATAGACGTGCATCAGAAGATATAGTGTGTAATGGAGTTATGGAAACAAGAACAAGTTAATAGGCACACAAACTATGCGGTGGAGAATATCTCTCCCCGCTGACAGAACAAACGCTCAAATCCTGTCTGTATAAACACGTGTATACAATCACGCACATAGGTAAAAGCGTAATGACTTACCCAGCATTGTGTGGGAGTACGCCTCACCTCACCCGGCACCCACTCGGGAAGAAGGAGGCCCCGCTCTATTTAGGATGGAAATGTAAAAAAGAACCTCGGAAAAATAGCAGAGGGACTTATACCCAAATTGTTTACATTGCCAGTAGTCTCCTCCTTTAGGAGACTACTGGCCCAGGGTTATCACTTCTAGTGTTACTAATGGTTTTAGGGTTCTAGTTCAGTTATGGCACACTAACAGTTTTTGGACCAGGCCACTTCCTTGTGTGTTGACAAGTGCACCCACTTGCCAGATCCTAATCTTCACTTTTCCTACATGTAAGTCACCCTTAAGGTAGACTCAATGTACCCCTGTCAGCTGAGTGCTGTGTATGTTAAAGGTAGGACATGTACCGTTGTGTCTGACATATCCTGGTAGTGAATTACAGTGCATTTCGTTTTTCACTATGGTAAGCCTATCTGTCCCATGGGATAGAATGGGAGTTTTACTTATAACATTTTATAAGCATAACTTCCCATTGGGACAAGATTGGGAAATGGAGTTTAGTATGCCTGGACTGTAAAAATGCATCTTTTAGTGAAGATGATTTTTATGTTCTGTGTTTGAAAATACCACTTTTAGAAAGTATGTGTTTTCTTGTTCGCCATTCTGTGTGCCTCTGCTGGGTTTGTGGATTGACTGTCTGGCTTTGGTGTAACAGGGGCTGCGGATGTGCATTTTCTTCAGACAGCCACTATTGGGGCCGAGGTGTGTCCTGCCTTTCCTGGATGAGCCAGGGCTGAGCTAAATAGACCTGGGCTGCATCTAGAGTAGTGGTAGGAGATTTGCGTGCACCTTAATCAGCCTGTTCTGCTTTAGACAATGCTGTCTCACCCTCCTGCTAGGAAGCTGGGTCAGAAAAGCACATAAACTGTCTGCATGAGAGAAAAAAGGAATTTTGAGTATAAATATTGGGGCCCAGACCCAAGAACTTTAGAACTCACTGGAATCAAGGAGCCTGTCAAGAAGAAGAGCTGGAAGAGTAGCCAGGACGAGTACTACTTCTTTGCTGTGTTGTTGCTTTGTTGGGTTGGCCTGTAGTTGCCACTTCTGCCTCGGGCAGTGAAAGGACTGAAGTGAACTTTCTTCACTTGTGCTGAGAATCTCCAAGGGCTTGAAGTGGAGCGGGCCTCCTGTTCTCAGGGACTGCAAAGACTTTACCTACCTCTGGGTACCGCTTCTGGAACTGTTGTTTCAGTTCCCACAGAGAAGGGAAAAGCAGCTGACTCTGTCACCGATTTAAAATCTGGCTTTGTGTCCTGAAGGCACTGCAGAAAGCACTGCAGCATCTTGCACTGCAATCCGGGTCTCACCGACGCCGTCACCACTGAGCTGCTGCTTGCACCTTGACCTGTGGGCTCCACACCACCTCTCTTCACTTTGCTGCCCGGTCTCACTGACACCGCAGCTGCCGGCTGCCTTCAACACCCATGACCGCATTGTGGCTGGGGGCACCGCTCGTAAGTTTCACGATGCACCGCCTCGTCCCACACAGTAGTCTGAGCCGACCGATGCCAGCACCCACTGACTGACACTGTTGCTTGCACTGTGACCTGCCAGCACCGCAATGAGCACCACCTCACTCTGCATCATAGCCCTGGTCTCACCAACGCCGCTGGACGACCATCACCTAGCCACTGCTTGCACCATGCGTTGAGGGCACCACGCGCTGCACCGCTTAGATTCACATTACGAATATTGCCATGACCGGCTTGTCCCAACGGGTCGACAACAATAAAAAGGGTAGTTTTTAAGAGTCTGGGGACACCCCAGACCGACCGACAGAACTGTTGGATTCTGTTATTTTCAGTATAACGGGAGCCCCAGACAGAGCTACAGACTCAGAAGAAATGTGTTTTTGAGATATTTCTGTAACTTTGAAGGACATCTTGCAAGTATATATTTTTAATTACTGTATGTTGGCCTCATCGTTTTTGTCTTGTTTTGGATATATGAAAGTATTGAATATTTGTCTAAACAGGTGTGGTGTCTTTTTGTAGTGTTTTCACTGTATTACTGGTGGTTATGTGCAAATGCTTTACACATTGCCTCTGAGATAAGCCTAACTGCTCGTACCAAGCTACCAAGGGGATGATCAGAGGTTATTTTAGGAGTGTACCTCCTTTATCCTGAAAAGAAGGAAGGGTCCCTACTTGCAAACCATTGCCAACTAGGGACCGCCATTTCTAATAAGGGCATAGAAATGGACTTCAAGGGTCAGTTGACTAGTCTCCGGTCAAGCTACATGAACACAAAAGCTATAAGTAACCCCTTCCCCTTAAAGAACCCAGCTGGCCAGTTTCCACTGGGTCTGCCGTGGAGCCTTCTGATTCCTTCTGCTGGAGTGAGTCTTGATGTCAAAGTGCTTTTTCTGAGGCCCTAGAACCCTTGTCTGTGCTAAATTGTACTTCTCTCAACATGCTGGGGAAATCTGGGAATTAAAAATCTTTTCCTACTTTTGCTTGGAGGCCTGCACAGGAAGCCAGAGCAACCTACTACCTGATCCTGCGAGGGTGCATAGGGCATAGGATAGGAGGTAGGCCTCACTTTGCCATAGCCCTAGCTACATTCTTCTCAAAAGCAGCAAATTCGATTCAGCTGGCCCTATTCTGACCAGCATCTAACAACATTGAACCCTTTTCAGACACAGCCTGCAGTCGTGCCTTGCTGGGGAAATCTAACTTCCAGAAAAAACGTTGTGCTTAAATTGAGAAACTTTCACCGGGCCTGATGATGAGCAAAATCTGATCAATGTTGATGGGTTCCTGGGTGAGAACTCTGGACCATTCCCTTTATGCGCAAGCCTGTCATTGGATCCAGCCCACAGCCTTGCCCTGCTAAGCACTCTAACTTCTTGAAAATTGTCTCAAGGTAACTTGTGACCGGGACCAACCTATTCCTCCTATTCAACCCACGCTCAATCGAAGTCAGCCTCAAACCTTACCTTTTTCCCAGTCTAGCACAACTAAATGCTAGGGGGGGGCGGAATTGCGTCGGCGTGCTACGCAAACCTCTGCAAAATAGTAAAAATCTCTGCAAGCAAGCAAAAGTTCCCCGAACACGTGGAATTGCTTGTTGCTTCCATTCGCAATGCTTTTTTCCTGTTTGCGAATGCTGTTTGCGTGCTCGGGGAGAAATATCTTGCGAACCAGCATTTTGAAAACGCAAACAAGCTAAAAAATTCTGCGAAGTCGCAGATCACGGAATGTTTGCCAATTCCACGTTCTCCGTGGAATGCGAAATTACCCAAATTCTGCGAGCGGAATGGGATTTACCACCCAGGCCTACTAAATGCCTGTTGATCGTGACTGGAGCTGTACGCTTTTTAACGGTATTTCTTTTTTTTAAGGCTTTCAAAATTCATATGTAATTTTCTTAGGTTTAGCCTGTCCTCTGCTATAGCTACCAGATATTAAAAACTCAGGTTTAAATTACTGTAGCCTTTACTGGACCTAGCAATTTTTACTTGTGATACAATGTCATCTATCACAATTAATAATTGACTTTCTCACACCCCAGAGAAAACTAATTAAAAAAAGAATATGCTTTGGCTTTCCGTTACAACTCTTATCAACTGGAACCTCACCACTAGTCTGTGTAGCCTCTTTCAATAACACACTTGTGTCAATTACATGTTAATCCCACATGTCCAAAGGACTATTGTTTCATAAATGTTACTAGTACCTTGAGATGGCAATATGGGACCCTATTACACATGATACCCGTTATATAATTTTAATATTACATGTTAATTGTAGGGAAATTAATGTTGAAAAGCTATTTTAACACTTTAACTTCTGAGAAGCCATGTGCTGGGATTTTTTTGTGATATTTGAGGCCATTTGCTCACTTATGCTTTCATAAACTTTCTCCACAAAAATATATTGAGATCAAATGTGTGCCTTATTTTCCCCACAAGTTAAGGATTTTAAAGGTACCAGCAGTGTGTGAATTCACTTGAAGGGCACAGAGGAAGTAGCCAAAAAGTAACAATTTTTTTATTTTTTTTAAAAAATGTATTAAAAGTGCTTTTCAAGAAAATTAGCATTTGAAAAAAAAATAACAAAAGGCTTGTTGTGATAAGAGGATCCTCTTCCCAATTCCCAGAAACAAACAGAGTTGCAAAAAATTATCTTTTCACCAGAGTGGTTGAAATATTCTAAGTGAAAGTCAATGTTTCCAATTTTTGGGGATTTCTACCTAGTTACAGTTTTTTGGGGAAAGAGATGTGATACATGTTGGTAAACTTCAAAATCTTTGTATTTCTGAAAAGCAGATAATGTTAAATTCAAAAACTATGTAGTAAAAATAGAAACAGATAACAGTGATTCTATATGCACTTTTATGCCCTTATGACAAACTTCCAAAAGTAATATACCACTATGTCCAACAGTTTCATGTGGTCACATGGATATAGTGTTTATAGGTTGCCCAGAACATGTGATATCCAGAGCCATCAACTGGACTGACGTTTATTATGATTTTTAAAGTGTCTTGGTCATGTATTAATTTATAAAGTAAAACGTAATTATTGAAAGATGGCCATGAGCAAAAGCTGTGCATTTTTGAAATGTGCAACTGAATCTGAATTTTAGAATAAGATTGACATAAGACATTTGGGGTTTCCTATAATATTATGTAATTTAAGGGGCGCTTTGCAATGTCTGTTCTTTTTTATGAAATCACTTACATCTAGAAGCCAAATATGGAGAGGAACCTAACACATAAAACATTTTGTAGTGTTTTGTACTCCCACACTACTACCAATAAAAACAGTGTTCTACATGTGTGAGTGGGTCTATTGAATGGGAGAGGAAATCACTGAAACCACAGAATGGCAACATATACATTTTGAATTTGAATTATATCTAATCTGGGGATGGGGTAGCTTTGATATTTGGGTCTGGGGTTGGCCAGCACCTAAGGTAACATAACAGCCCCAAACATTTCTCAAAAGTAGACACAGGGGAAAGTCCAGGGTGCTTTGAAGTTCATGGACCTGGCTACGTTTTCTATCCTAGAATGCCTGCTAACATCAAACTTTGGCTAAATTTAAAGAACTGCCTCCATGTTCTCAGAGACATCCACTGTTCTCTGACTTCTTCCAGGACAGAAACTGGTCAAAAACTGAACCATGTAAAGTAAGCATTGAGCCAATGTGGCCTTCACATGGCTAAGGTGTTGGTCCGATCCTATCATATGTGTGGGTCATACCCACATGCAGGGAACCGCTCTCCAACGAGACATGTGGTGATGCAGTATAACAACACTTTTGCCATTGGCTGGCAGTGTCCGAGAGTTCAGTCATGTACATTGTGGAAAATGTGTAATGTTGAACCATGCTTTGACATTTGCAGGGCATTATGGGTAAACCTGCAGAGATCAATACAAGCTATACTAGCCTGAATTACCCTGGTTAACTGGCTTCTAGAAATATACATGGTTGGTAGGGTTCCTTGGGTGTCAGCCAACACCAGGTGCCGAATACTGTTGTCATCCCCTTGGAAAGAAATGAGTGGATGGGGGCTTTTAGACAGTTCTTTTTTAAATATACATGCATTCTGGTTAAGAAAATGCCCTGAAATGTTTGCAAGCCAAACCAAGCTGAATTCCTCTGTTTCTCTACGCTTCAGAAATTCCCAGGATTAGTAGGAATCCCAGGATGCTGCACAACAAAGAGTCTACATTTTAAATCCACCCGCCATGGTAAAAGATAGGAAATTGGGAATTCTTTGAATGTAGTTTTGCAATATGGGACAGCAGAAGGTAGGTAAATCCCTCATTCTATTGCCCACTAAGGGCAGAAAGACTTTTTCGTGTCTGGGGACTGTCTGTTGTCCTACTGTGAGGTCCGATGCCAAGACAATTGTACCCACCCTATTACTCTTCTCACTTTTTTATCGCAGGTCTTGAGGGCATTGTGACCCCCTGGGGAAGTCAGATTGGGGCCAGACATCTGCCCAAGCCCCTGATTGTTTTTCTAGAGGATGCAGAAATGGAGGTTTATTCCACTGTGCCAGCCTGTGTTTTCCCCAAAGGGACCTGAAATGACACTTACTTCCCGCATGAATGGCTGTAGGATTCAGGCCTGTGACCTAGGAGGTCAAAAATACTTTTTTGGGCCATGGAGTGGAGAGTGGCAGTACAATGCCAGAACATGCCAGCCCCACCCTATTCCTTTTTATAAAGCCTTTTCCTTGTGTCTATTGGCTGTACTGTCTCCCCTTCCTGAAGTGGATGATAAGAGGTAAACACTACATCTACCCTAATAGTGAGAGCAGAACGACTGCTTTAGGTCCAGGTGTTTTCAGGAAAGCCCAATGTCATGAAGGGTTACTCCAATTCCAGTTTGTATTTATTTTATCCCTGTGTCCAGTAACCTTTCTGACTTCCCTGCCTGTCGTGCCCCAGGGGGCACATTGTGGGCAAACCCTCTAATATGTCACTCAGAAATGCAGTAGTATAATTTGTGCTCTTGTGGAGTGTGCCTATAACAGGACAAAACATCACCCAAACCATTCCTATTAAAAGAAAAGAAAAATCAATGCCAGGTGTTTAGAGTATTTTCTACCCAATAGCAGTGTCAGTGTGAGTAATTCCTCCAATCTGCCTCCCTGGAATGCATATTAGAGGTAAATCTCAGAAATACTGTTGCGGTATTCGGCTGAGAGGGAACAAATTGACAGGGCTGGGGTTCCTCTACCCTATGAAAACCCCCTGTTGGACCAATGTATGCACCCTGCTTGTGGATCACCATACTGTGCCGATCCCTCAGCAGAAACCTACTGGGGGGGGGGGGAGGGGGGAGAACTATCATTGGAAAGGGGAGACCCTCACCTTTACAACTGTGACATTCTTGTTGTGCTTTGTGCTTGAGGACTATGCACTGCTACCAGGCAATCAACATTGTGACAGGAGTACAAGATAAGCTGCTCCTTCTAATTTCGCTTTTAAGAGTGAGGTCATCAGCACACTAAACACACTGAACGTCAGTCACAAAAGCCAAAGTTTCAGGATGCTGGGGAAGCTCTTAACCAGCAGCCCTATGCAGGGGCATGTAAAGGGAAGCCCTCTGTGTAGGTACCAGAGGGTTTTACTGTCCATATTGTGCCAATATGACATTCCCGTTCTGCACACCCAACAGGTAGTGTGGAGAACACACATCTCACTCAACCACAATCAAATGGTTAAACCAGCATCTAATAATGAGCACTGGTATTAATTAGAATGTCTAGTTTGTATTCAATTAAATTATACATTATTGACTGAACAATGGACAATAGATAATTAAGACTCTGGCTACAGAATTTTCTGCAAGAAAACATATCTATGTCTATGAGCAGAGTGTAGTATGTTATTTATTACCATTGCTGTATATGAGGAGAGGCCGTAACTTTCAAGGGGAGTCTCAAGTGGCTCATTCAACCAAAACCAGGATTCAAGGGGTTAATTTTGTGCAGTAAAGTAAACTCCCTTTGAATAGACTCCTGACAAACAGGACAGTTTTCCTCTTTAAAGTAGTTCTCAGAATCAGCGAGGCAGTGAACAGTGTTTTTTACAATCGATTTCACTGCAGTATTGTTATAAATTCAAATGTAAGATCTGCACTTTAGTAATAAATGTGTCAATGTATGCTTATTAGTACAGTTGCTCTCAATAACCAGTAATAGACCTATACTTATATTTACTGTCATGCATGCATGCAAGTAACAATTCTAAAACTATTTACCACCAAAGAGATCACTCCCTTTGCAAAGATAGCAAAACTTACCTGTGATGTAATGTCTGCTAATTTACTTACTGCAATGTCATATTTTCAAAGTAATAGTAGCAATCCAATAGGTGCTGTGATCGCACATCCAAACGACCAAGCTGTGATGACAAACTTCCAAATTTGCTTGCTTTCAAAAAGGCACTCTCTGTGAGAAGTACTTCAATATTTCACAAGACTGTTGTAGGGGTGCACGAAATTCAGATAATTTGTTTTCGCGTAATTACAGACAAACTGCAGTATAATTACACAAAATTATGCTTTATGGTGGGAAATATAAATCTGTCATTTGTTGCTATATTTTAGCATGAAATGGTGCTTGCATCAGTTTTTTGCCGTAAATGAATACGTTTTATGATTAAAAATGGTGCAAAAAAAGCACAAGCACTAAGAAAGGCCTCTCTCATTCAGTTATTTAATTGCGTTTGCGGTAAATTTTTACCACAAATGATGCGTTTGTGGTATATGTTTAATTTCTATAGTGCGAAATATGTTACGTGGTGTATTAAAATAATTTCAGGAATTTCACGCAACGAGCCTAACATGAAATTGCTGAACCTATGCTAGTTATGCCTCCGTAATTTAAATTTCTCTTAGGCCTATAAAATACATCAAGGAGCACTTATTTGGAATGAGTGGCTCCAAATTAGAAACATTTGTTCATTTTGTGTAAAATGTTCATATTGCAAGAAAAAATGTCAAATAATTAGATTTGAAATGTAAAAAGGCATGCTCTGTGCTTTAAATGGTCGAGATGCCTGGTTATTAATGTAAACATTGTGCTAATTCTCCTGCGCCCATAGCAACTGAAATAATCATTTTGGGAAAGGTGACTTTCTACTTCTGCTGCCATATTAATCGAGATCATCTTTTTTATGTTTAACACTTTAGTATGAGGTGCCTATTTTATCAGTAAATGTCATCCTTCTTTTAGAAAGTAAATATTTTCTGAAATGTATCTCCTCTTCCTTCATACACGATTTTCACAAGCCACTGATTCCTTACATTTTGCAGTCAGAGAGTCTGGCAGAGCATGACTTCTGACCTGTCCTTCACTTTCGAAGGTTGAATGAAGGGTTCTATATTTGCTCAGCCAGGGGTTTCTTTCATTATTATCAAAACAGCTACAGCTCCATGGTTCTGATGCCTGTGACTGACAACCGCAGAACAGTGGCACGGATGAGTAACTTCACCTTGGTTGTTTGAGAATGTGGGTTTATTGCTAGCATTTCGTATTCTTTATGCATTATCTGCATTTTTGTTATTGTTGTGCCAAATAAGATGCTATGAAGTGTATGTACAAGCTTCTATCGCCACTTTTAGCGACATTTCCGTAGCGATAGGGACTTCGCCCTATTTACAAGGCTTAACGCTGCCTTGTAAATAAGGCCCCCATTTACGCTATGCTTAGCGTGTAAAGGGTAGGCAGTGGGTGTTCCGTGGGCGTTCCACCGCGACACCCGTTGATTTTGACGCTGCCTCCTGTTTACAAGGGCTGGGTAAATAGGAGGCAGCGCCAAAATTATGACCAGGGAAAATCTGATCTCAACTTGGCGAAACGAGGAGAAATGCTTCATTTCTCCTCGTTTTTGCTTTTTCCATGTGTGCTACCTTGTGCAGCACACATGGAAAAAGCAAAACGCCTTGGATTTTTTATTCTCAGGAAGGTGACCCTTCCTACAAAAAAACAATCTAGGTGACCCTTCCTACAAAAAAACAACCTAAAAAAAAAAAGTTTTTGTAACGTATATGTTCGCTGCATTAACCCCTTCACTGCGGCGGCTATTCCGCCGCAGTGCTAAGGGGGTGGGGAGGGGCCGCGCGGCGGTCCCGTGCTCGTGACGGAACCGCTTCGTCACGGCACGCGGGTGAGCTGTGCTTGTGACGGAACGGTTCCGTCACGGCCCTGCCCGCGCCAGAGAACGTTAGCGCAGGTGCGGAATTCGCACCACGCAGGCGCGGCACGGGGGCCGTGACGGAACGGTTCCGTCACTAGCACAGCCCACCCAAGGCTCGTGACGGAACGGTTTGCGTCAGGAGCATGGGAAGGGTTAAGCAGCACACATCGAAGTGACAAAATGGCATTTCAAGATTGTTGATGTGAAGGAAGGGGGATCTTCCTGAACATAAACAATCTTCCCCTACATGTAGAAACCCTTGCACTTTGGTGCAAGACTGCCTGTATTGGCAGGGCAGGGGGAAACGCAAGGCTGCACCAAATCGTTCTAAATATTGTGCAGCCTTGCGGTTCTGAAGTGGCTGAATGAGGCTTTTAAGTCATGACGACTAACGCCTCACTCCGCCACTTCTTTGTAAATATCCCCCTATGTTGCTCTATAAATTAGTCAGATGTTTTAAGTCTAAAGTTAATCCAACAGTAAGAGGGATATTTACAAAGAAGTGGCGGAGTGAGGGGTTAGCCGTCATGGCTTAATGCCTCACTTCGCCACTTCCGAAACGCAAAGCTGCACCATATTTACAACAATATGGTGCAGCTTTGCATTTCTCACTTTGCTGGTGCTACACTTAGCAGTGTAGCGCCAATGCAGGCACCCTTGCACCATAGTGCAAGGGTTTCTCCGTGCAGGGGAAGATTGTTTATGTTCAGGAAGGTCACCCTTTCTGTACATAAACAGTCTTGAAATGCCATTGTGTCACTTCTATGTGTGCTGCTTAAAGCAGCACACATGTTAGTTACAAAATGTACTTTTTTAAAGATTGTTTACGTGCAGAAAGTATCACGTTCCTGAGCATAAACAATCCAAGGCGTTTTGCTTTTTCTATGTGTGATGCACAAAGCAGCACACAAGGAAAAAGCAAAAACGAGGGGAAATAAAGCATGTCTCCTCATTTCACCAAGTTAAGACCAGGTTTTTCCTGGTCTTAATTTTGGCACTGTCTCCTATTTACGCTGCTCTTGTAAATAGGGGGCAGCATCAAAATCAATGGGTGCTGCGGGGGAACACCCACAGCAGAACCCACTACCCACCCTTTTCATGCTACGCATAGCGTGAAAGGGGGCCTTATTTACAAGGCAGCGTTAAGCCACGTCAAGTGGCTAAACGCTGCCGTGTAAATAAGGTGACGCCCTTATCGCCACGGAAACGTCACTAAAAGTGATGATTCCGTGGCGATAGAGGCTTGTAGATATGCCCCTAAGTTTCGAAGTATCCACTTTGTATTAATGTAGCTGTGCTTGTTGTATTTGAAATATGTCTGAGTTTCAGGAAAGCCCAGGAGAAGAAAATAATTCTCAGCTAAAATGTTCACATTTTAAAGTAATGCTTAAACGCACTTTAATGTTATTGAGTTATTAGTATTTAAGGACTAAATTGATACTTTTGTTAATTACCCTTGTCTTGAATTCTGTTGAGTGCATTTGGGACTTAATGGGCACCAGTTTTAATGTGCTCTGTAAGAATCTGAAAAGCGGTAATTGCTTATCCAGAGACAGTGACAGCACATAACATTGTCGAGAGGCAGATACTAGACCTTTCTTATCGGCATGCAAAGTCAATATAAAACATTTAAGACTTGACATTTATTTTGCTTTAGTAATTGTCCTATGTTTGGATGGCACCTAAAGAGTGCCTATCTTTGTTCCAAGAAGCTGCTGCTCCAGCCGAGATATATGTAGCACAATTTGACTGCTTGCAATGTGTCCTGAAAAGTATATCACAACAGAGCATCACATCATATGTATTATGTATTAGTAATCACACCCTTGATGGCCACGATTTTTAAAAAATGCTTAACTTCCAGATGTACATTTATATAACGCAGAGATGTATGACTTACAACACGATCCCCATAGCAGTTAGGTGGTAGGAAAAAGACAAGTTGAGAATATTTCCTAGTATGTCCTTTAACACTTTTAGTGAATTAATTATTGGACCTTCTTTTTAGTGCAACTGAACCATGTAAGCATTGCTTAATTTGAGCTGCTGGTCTTCTGTGAGGCTCACTGGCACTCATTTTCGGACACCAGCACTTATTTTTCCATATCAGAATTGAACCAATTAAAATTACAAAGAGAGAAAGCAAGTGTTAAAAAAAAAAACCTGAACGAGTGACATAGAGGGACAGGATGTGTCTGGCTGTCGGTAAAAGAGGCATGAGGTGGAATCAAGACTATGCAGCCTTGTTTTTCGCCAACATTCAATAGCATAGGCATGGAGCTTCTGGAAAAAGATGTAGACCCGGTGCTTATTCTTCTACAAATGAAGCACTGCAGGTAGGTGTTACAAGGAATATGTGCTAAACAACCAGAGTTGCATCGAGATTGCAAGTGAGAGAAATACCCAACAGCGGTCCAAAGAAGAGTGTTTGAACTCAGTGGAGGACCCGAAAAAACTAAAGACTACCTTTAGTTTAAGGTATTGTCTACATAGATGAGCTCTGAGATATTTCCTGAAAGAGGTAAGGAAGCTCAGTTTCCTTCCTTCAGAGCGAAGACAGTTCCATTTTCATGTTGCTGCTCCAAAGGATGATCGTCTTCCTGCAGTTAAGGTTCTAAATAAATTACAAGTGCAGATTCTCTCTATTATGTATAATCAACAATACCTCCTCGTTAGTCTTCCACGCCACATGAGTAACAAAATGAAAGTGAGCTTCAGCTCCACACCAAAACCCTCCAAAGCAAAAAGTCAGCCTGCCATCCCTTCCCAATATGACCGACCCATTACACCCTTGACTACTATAAGAGGCGGGCCGGCCCAACCCAACATTTCACAGTGGTTCGCTTCTAGAAGTGTGGATGACGAGATAAGTGTGAGAAGACACCGCCATGTTTGTGACTTGCCACAAAATATGGCTCAACTAGTTTGCAATGCATTTTTCCAGATCACCTCCTGACATTTAGTCAAAATGTCCACTACACCTCCTCTAGTGCCCTCAGCCCAGTAGTTGTGGGACCCCAGGTGCAGAGATGCTGCACGTGAAAACTCCTGATATTGTGGGTTGCCTGATTTCTCAGTGTGGAAATACTGCACTAGTCTGACATTGTCCCTGTGGGATAGATAATAATCAAGATCTCTGTGTTTCTGCACTAATTCCTGCATTCTTTTCCCACATTCTGGGGCTATTCCCTGCTTGAATTTACCAAGTTCATCCCGGGGAACATCAGCTGTGTGGTGTTCTTTTGTTACTTGTAATAATTATTTGGTCAGTGCCTCCTGTTTTTGCAGAATAGGAATTACATCCTAACTATTACCCTCAGGGGCTTATCTACAAGCCCTTTGCGCCATTGGTACGTCATATTTTCCCATGTTGAAAGTGACGCACAAGTGGCGCAAAGGTCTTGTAGACAGTGGCGGCTCGCCGACGGAGTGTGTCGGGCGGTGTGGTAGAGCAGGGGAGGGGCAGGGTGGGGTTGTATTGGAGTCCGACATATGACGGACAGGATTAAGGTAAGTAATTAAATAAATAAAACAATTTACCTTGCACGCACTGCAGCGCCAACTCTGTGATGAAGCGTGCGCAAGGTAAACAGCTTTATTTATTAAATTACTTTCCTTACTCCTCTCCATCGTATGTCGGACTCCACTACCCCCCCTCCGTACCCTGCATCTTCCCCACCTCGCCCCACCGCCCGCAGCACTTCCTTGGTGAGCCACCACTGCTTGTAGATAAGCCTCTCAATGTCAAGTTTGAATGCAGAAAAACCTGAATAGTTTGCACAGTTACTGACTCATATGCATAACCATGCAAGCAAACTGTACAGATTCAACAATTTTGAATCAGTAGAAAATTTTGCAGGTAGAGTGGAAAATATTTTACTGCACAAGTCATTGAAAAATGACCCAATGTGTTTTTAGAGAATTTGCAAATGTGAACAAACTCACGAGAATATATTTACTATTAGTAGTAAAGATGTAGAAAAACCATGTACCCATTTCAACCATAAAATCAGGTCTTCATTAGTGGTGTGTAAAGTTGCAAAGTATTTTCTTCTTCAAGGTTTATTCAAATCTTTAAAAATTCCCATACTTCACAAACGATGCTAAAGCTTAATTGTGATAATAAAGGGGCATATTACCAATTGCTTGGTTTGAGACAAAAATTTGCTGCTGAGCTGCGGCGATTTTTACTGCAAATAAACCTTGGTATTACCAAGGTTTATCGCAAATGCGATAAAAATCGCCGCAATGCATGAATATGGCTGAAAAGTCCACGATATTCATGCATTACCGAGCTAATGCTCTTAGCCATGTTATCCACCTCCCATTGGATAACATGGCTAAGAACTGCTCAGGGCAGGTGTTAGCTTTTAGAGATATTCGCGCTTAGCGCGAATATCTCCAAAAGTTGGTAATAGGAGATGGCAATGTTAGCGACTGTTTTCAGTCGCTAACATCTTGGCACGCCCACTTTGCATGTCATTAGTGATAAATATCACTGTCATGCAAAGTGGGGCCCAAGATGGTCGCTATCTCCTACTAGCTGTCGCTAACTGGTGTTAGAGACAGCTAGGTAATAGGGAGATAATTTTATCTCCGCTTTCTTGGCTTTTAAAGCCAAAAAAGCGGAGATAAACCCCCTTGATAATATGCCCCAAAATTCCTTAAAAATTTTCCTTTGGGCAAATCGGACCACAACTCACATTTACGGAGAATATACTATCACAAATGTATTTTTGCAGGAATATTTTTTCGTGGAAAATATTTTGTTCAAAAATGTTTACTTGCAAGCAAACTTTTCCTAAGCTTCTAAGTTTGCCAACATGTTTAACCTTGGCAAGGTGAGAATGTTTTCACCCACCCATAGCCTTCGAAACATTTTTGTCAGAAACTAGAGGAACATACCAGAATGAGGAGGTGCGAAAAGAAATATACTTTTCACAAAGACACATTGGTTTCTATTTGTAAATTCGATCCTTTCCAATGGTCTCCAAATTTCAAGTGTCCCACTGGCTAACAGAGGAATGCTGTCTGTATTTTCAGGAGGTCAAAGATTCCAAAATGTCACTGAATCAGTTACGTTGATGGAACATCCCTTTCTGACATGGCATGGGTTGGTGGTTCTAAAGTAATTTGTTGTGTTTGATTGTTTTCCAGTGTGTCATTTCACTGCTGCAAAACTCTGAATCAATTCTGTTTGGCACTAGCAATTGATCATCTCTTCACACTGAGGGCTGACAGGAAGTATCAATGCAGAGACACTGCTCTTGTGAAGAATACAGGTAGGCAGTAGTTTCAAGTTTAAGGTTTATTCTTCATGTAGTAACAGCAAATCGGGAAGGAGGCGGACCACATGGTAACCACAGCGAGTCAATGCCTCAACGACAATTCTCAACTGACAGGCTTTCAGCTGGCATTCTAGAACGCCAGCTGATACGTCAAAACACAAGTGGCACGCGTGGAGGTACTGGTGCCCAGGAGGTGGGAGAGGGGTGGGGAGGGGTGAGGGAGGCCTACGTTACAACAACTGCTTCAACTCAACAGCAACCGAGAAGTGTTTTTCCGCGCTCTATTTCCACAACAGCTTGGCAAAATCCCCTTAGAAAATGTACTGGTGAATGCAGTTTGAAATTGTGTTTTTGTTGTTGTTTGGGGTTTGATCAATAAGCAGTTAGTTTCCATCAAGATTTAGAAAAGTACTATTGCAACAATACTTCTAAGGGGTAGATTCTATGGCCTATATTTATCAAGGTTTTGCGTCACCCTTGTGCCACGCAAGGGCGTGCAAGGGCGATGCAAAACCTAAGTGAGACTCCCTTGCACGGTTCTGCACGACTCAATACATCTAGAGTAATGCAAGGCAGCTCAAATTGCTGCTTGGCGTTACTGTGCAGCAGGGAGGCATTCCATGGGTGGAGCATGGATGTTTCCATGGATCCACCCATTGATTTTGGCACATTCTATGATTTATTATTAGTGGTAGACCCGAGAAAGCGCCAGAATGCTATGCTTCCTGAGGTGAGACGTAATGATAAAAATATCTTTACTTCTCATTTTTCCTCTTTCTACTGGTTCTTTATTCTGTAACACAGATAGAAATAGGAAAATGCCTTTCAGGGTTGTTTTTTGTGCAGAAAGGTACTCCTTCTTGCACAAAATAATCCTGCAGACAACACAGGTACTGTTACACCATCATTCAAGAGTGCCTGCTTTGGTGCTAGGCAGCCAAAAGTGCGCCAGCACTGGGAAAAAACAGAAATGTGCCGTATAATGGTAAATAATAGCTCACATTTCTGTGAACAGAAGCTCTATTCTAATGAAACAACATCTCTATTCTAAGTCAAGACTTTTAAATTTAAATGGAATTACTTCAGTTAGGGCAAGTAGGTAGAAGAAAGAGAACAAAAGGAAAAAAAAATTAAAGGCTTAGAGTATAACACAAAGCTAAATGAAAGAAGGAATATAGGCAGTGAGCAAGTTCTTAAAACATTATCACCTTTAAGTAACCAAAAAATAAGAAAGGAGCCTGAAATTACCTTGCCGGCATTTGCCATCTTGCGCCATTGGAGTCATCTGGGGCTTACCAAGTAATCCATCTCAGCTCTGCTGGTCTCCCTGGTCTAGGGAGAGGAGACCAGGAACTAACATCCCCAGCAGCCACCACGGCGCGCAGGCCGCCAAACATGCAAGGAAGCGCTGGGAGGCTCATAAAGGGACTCTGGAACTCCCACAGTGCGGAAGCCAGAAATGACCTTGCCTGCATTTGCCGTCTTGCCGCCAACCGCCATTGGAGTCATCTGGGATGCTCTGCTGACCTCCCTGGTCTAAGGAGAGGAGACCAGGAACTACCATCCCCTGTGCCCGTCATCGCCAGGATGAGGCAGAGCAGGGCCACTCCCCTTTCGTTTGTCATTTGACCATAAAGAGCAGCTGCTTATTGCTGAACAAGGTACTGTGTTGAGTTGTGATAACCCTCTTTTCACCGTGAGAAAACATCATAAACTAAAGACGCTTAATACTTGCTATTTTGGGGAAAAGCTTGTGTTTGTGCCATTGCCCTTGGCTTTGTTTTAGTCAACTTAGAGGAAAGACTGTGTTTAAGGAAACGTCAACGGTGTAACAATGGGCAAAAGTAAAGCCATGGAAGGAATGGAGGGGGCAAATGGTGCTCCGGGCAGGGTGGGCAAGGGGAAAAAGGCGAAGAAAGCCCTTATGAATGCTGTCAAGAAATGTGTGATTGATAGACTTCAGTCTCTAATCACAGAATGCGAAGGGATATTAGAAGCTGAGCTGCCTGCTTCTGTTGGTGTTGTCAACCCCTTGCTTCTGAAGAGCAGCAGCCCTCTCCACTCAGCCACAATACCCTCAATGTTCCAGACACCCCCCCTTAAACATGCCCCAAGCAGTAGTAGCGAGGTTACCCATCCAAAGGCAAGGCAGCAGGTAGATATTGTTCCTCAACATTCTAATGCAGCAGCCCACGATGCCGCAGGGCATCTCAAGCCTACTGCTATCATTTGCTCCATTTGATTTACAGCATTTGCTAATGCGCCTGATTGCTTTGGGGACGTAGCACCTCATTGTCTATCACCAGATTTTTAAGAGAATTCCACCGAGATTGCCGAAACTTGTGTCTCTTTACCTCTAGACCCTATGCATGTTGTTAATTCACTTAGAATGGAAATAGGGGCGCTAAAGGTGATGATTGAAGAGTTAGGGGCCACTGTCAAACTAATGGCCCCGGACAATACATTGCATAAATCAGCAGTTAGTTTGTCGGCTAACACCTGCTCGCAATGGACATTCACAAATACACATAAAGAGGGAGTTACTACACACAAAGGTCCCCTCTCCCCTCCCTCAGCACCCGCCCGCCAGGCCTATAAGGCCCCCCATCATAGACAGGTGGGTCTCTCTTAAGCCACTGCACTTAATATTCAGCCAAAACAACCTCCCCTTCAAGTTAGTGCAAAACACATTAGACCCAATACATATCAGTAATTTCACGCCCGTGCCCCAAGGAATCTTGCCAACCAAGTAATCCATCTATCTTCTCCCCTGTAAAAACGCGAACAGTCTTCGCGGTCAGCGTCCCCAAGCTTGTTTGCTTGGTGGCCACAAAAATGAGGACTCCCTAAAAAACAAGCCCATACATTGGATTCTCCATGTCAGAAGTTGTCGATCGCTAATACGGGAAGATATAGTCAGGGCACTGAGATGCATGTCCTATACTCAACATTTGGCCTGCATCGAACTTACCCTGGCTATGCCAGATCTAGCTAAATATCTCTTGGCATTAGAATACCGGACCTGCCCTCCGGGTTCTATGACTATCCAGTTTAGACGCTTCCAAACAATTGCTGCTGCTAGGGCACAGGATAGCATATTAGATTTGCACACAGAAGGGGGGACCTCACTGGAAGCCATTGATTGACTGAGAACTGATCCCATTTTACATCACAAATTGCAACCAATCTCTTTTACTAGTAATTCAAATTCCCCTCCGTGCACACAGCAACCAAATCTTCCTGAGCAATTTTTTATTAGCTTGAGTTTCACTGATCATACCAGCTACCATGCCAACAAGCTGAGGGGTCAGAAGGCAGGTACATACATTATATTTCTAGTTCCCCCTGCTTTATTGTCCCAGACCCAAGAAACCCTTTTATGTGAGCCAGTCTTCATCTTGGCCCCTCACTCTGAGCTTAAGATCATTTCCTGGAACGTAACTGGGCTTTATTACAAATTGTTACTGGAATAAACTAATAGAAGGTCAAGACATTTGTCTTGTCCAGGAAACCTGGAGTTTAGCCCCTCTCCACAAGTCAGGTTATACTTGCTTTTCTGCACCAACTGTAACCATGGGGAGAGGGCGCCCTTCAGGGGACCTTATTATTTGGTTCAGTATTGCTCTGCGTTGCAGAATCATGGAACGCCGTTGTGAGAGCCCAGACATAATGAGGCTCACTATTAGTGGAAACAGAGTTGGTGTAATTCTTGAGCTGTTTAATGTATATGTTAGGGGGACATGAGGGGGAGTGTCGTCATCTATTGTTTCATCCCTGGAGCAGGAACTATCTAGTTGCCCGTCCGACTCACATCTTGCTGTTGCAGGAGACTTTAACTGTGCGTTTGTGCCCCTTAGCCCTGAGGACATGTTGGGGCTAGAGGAAGATGATGCAAGTGTATCCCCTATCAAAAGATGGTCTTGCATTGCAATCCAACTGAACACACTTACTTTGGAATTTGGTCTGAGGGCTGCCAATGGTAGAACAAGGTCTGATGCTGTAGGGGCATGCACATAAAATAGAGTTATCTGTCCTTCCGGCATCGACTATAGCCTAATAGATGTAAGACTCTGGAGAAGCATGATCGACATGGAAATAGTCCCCACTATTGACAGTGACCACAATCCACTTTGTCTGACCATGAAGGTCCCCTGGGCTTCCCCTTGTCCTGTCTCTGGTGCAAGCACCGCTATGTTGACTAAGGAACTGGTTCCATCTAACTGTAAAAGATATCTTAAATGCCCTAAAGTTGTTGTTAATCAATCAAAAATGACCAGCATCAAGCAAGTATTGAGAGAGAATATTGTTGATTTACAGGAGGTATCTAGTGAATCTGACGCCCTAGAGAAGGTCTTAAAATTGATAAAAGAACTGCAGAGCAGATGGGGTCCTTTTTCCAAAGAGCAATTAGCCGCAACTCCCATAATGTGCAAACAAACAGTGGGCAGAAATGGTTTTCCAAGGACTGTAGACTAAAAAGTAAAGCTCTAGCCCTTGCTATTAAAAGTAAAAATTGTCCACGGGTCCAAATTGCTAGGAAGGAGTACAAAGCAGCTCTGCTTTGTGCTAAGCTGAAGTGGGAAGAATCCCATTGGCAGGATCTGAAGGCTGCTACCATAGCAAGGGATGCCAATTTATTATGAAACCTTGCTAGGAGAAGGGACAGAAAAGACCCTGATGTAATTCCTAAACACATTTCAAGTCAGGATTGGTTTGATTACTTCAGGAAACTCTATTTGGGGGCAGACGAAAATCGCTGGGCTGTATCACCAGTTAACTACCCGCCTTACCCCAAACACTTGCAACCTTTTCATACTTAGTGAAGTAGAAGCGTCCATTAAAAGAATAGTGCCAGCAAAAGCTCCTGGACCAGATGGTCTTCGTGGAAGGGTGCTGAGGGGATGACAATCTACAAAAAGGGGAACTAGGAAGGACCCTGCCAACAACCGACCTATCAGCTTGATTGATGCTATCCAACAGTTGTTGGCAGGGTGCTGCTGCAGAGAATTCAACTATGGGCTAATGACGAGAATGTCCTCTCCCATTATCAGGCATAATTCAGGGCCAACACCGCAACGGTTGACCAGGCATTTAGGATACTTGTCCTTTATTGGAAGGTAGTTGTTATAGGTCTTTACCTCACTTTCATTCACCTGAAAACTGCTTTTGACCTGGTCCCTCAGGACCGGTTGTGGCAAGTCCTCGGCGGAATGGGCATCCCTCCATTAATACTTAACTTGCTGATCCGTTTGCACTAGGGTCATTATGCACAAGTGCCATGGGGGTCTCATGAGCAAAAAACTGATCGGATTTCTGTGAGCAGGGGAGTATGCCAGGGCTGTGTTATGGCACCCACCCTGTTCTCTTTATATGTGAATGGGGTGGTTAGCTTTCTACAGGAAATTCCAGCTGATGCCCCAGCCCTGGCAGAAGATAGGTTACCTACTCTCCTGTTTGCAAACGATACCGTGTTAATTTTCAAGACCCCGGTGGGTTACAAAAACTCTTGGATAGGTTTCAGCTCTTCTGTAACTCTAGGGGCTGATTATTAACACTACCAAGACTAAACCAATGACGTTTAACCCCTACAAATGATATAGGCATAATTTCACCCGGGGAGGAACATGACTGAAGAGAGTCAGCACGTTCGATTACCTCGGTATTTGATTCTCCGAACAAATGCATTGGAGTACCCACATCAACAAGATGCTTCTGAACTATAAACGTGTGGCCGGAGCAATAGGCAGGGAACATCGCTCTTCTCAGAGCAGGCCTGTTGCGCCGGTGCTCACGATTTATGTTGCAAAAGCAGTTAGCTCGACCCTATATTGTGCCAAACTGTGGGGTTTCGAGAATGTAGAAGAGATCTACAGATCCGAAAACAAGTTTTTAAGAGAATTAGTGATGCTTCCTCGAAATGTACCACTCAAACTCTTGATGAGCGATATGGGTATATGCTCTTTTAAAGATATTTCCAGATTATGACCCTTGCTTTTTTTGGGGACGTCTTCTGCGACCGCTGAACTTGCTAAATATGCTGAAGCATTCACAGAGGTAATTAGCCTAGATGGTAACCGTAGGGTCAGCTGGATAAATAATGTTAAGAATATATTATTTGCCCTAGGCCTTAAGGAATCCTGGGAAGGCCAAAGCCTACCCAGTAAGGTTGACCTTAAAAGATTATATTGGACCTGGGTTGATAGAGAGGAATTCAGTAACCCCAAAGCAGGAAAGCTGACAGAAGATTTTTATCAACACAAGCAACACATATTTCTGGAACCTTACTTAGACTTTATCCAGAGACCAAGAGATAAGGTGCTTTACATACAGCTTAGGGTTGGCTCCCTTCTGGTTCACGAAATAACTGCAAAGTGGAGCCTCCCTCATCAGACAATTGCGGGTTGCCCCTGTTGTTAGGCACCAAAAGAGAGTGTGGCACATCTAATGTTTGCATGCCCAGCATATAACCCAGCTAGATCCAGATGGCTAAAACCCATCTGCAGACAGCTGGGAATTTCTGACCATTGTGCTGCTTTGAGAATTCTAAGATCAGACCCAAGAACCCTTTTTGCTTATGCTGTGGCAAAGTACCTCAGTTAGTGCTTGGCTTGTCAAGTCCAGATTCTTATGCATGGAGGTCTATCACACTGTGAACTTTTTATTATATTTTTAAATTGTCTTCAAATAGTCCAAATGCTACGTAAAGCACTGTCACTTTATGTTTTCATTTGTTTTATATACATATCCTGAATTTGGGATTATCTTGTTATATTTTATTATCAAAAACGAAACGATTAGCTGTTAATATATTATGCTTGATGGATTTTATATACCTTGTTATTAATAATGCTTTCATGATAACTTTTGAACTGTATGAATGATGATGCTTTTATGATACTTGTTATTGAAATAAAGCTATTTGACAGAAAGGATTCATCTAGCTCAGTTTGTGGCAAAGTGCTTTTATCACTTCCTCTTCACTGCCCCATGGCCTTCTCTGCATTTTTGGTCTTTAGATTTGAGAAAGCGTAAAAGCCTTCACATTTTGGAAAGCGTACATTTTATTTGCAAAATTAAAAACATTCCATAACAAGTTGTAAAGTAAAACATTAAATAATCTCTGCATATAAATCATATAATTTGTAGAAGGGGACTTCATTTAGCCACTATGAGCAGCAACCAACTTAGCAACTTAAATAGTTAACGTGGGCCACCAGTTTCTATTTCCATTTTGTATGTCGAATGCTTTAGGCTCAGAGGCTGTGCATATATTATTTGCGGTTGTTTTGCATGTTACGTTTCTCTTCCCACTGCAAATGCTGTATTTTCCAGAAGCAATCTATTACTTAGTGAAAAGGCATTTGTTATCTATTAGAGGTTCTCATCAGGAGGAGGAGAAGATGCCAGGACATAAGACTCATGACAAGAACTGCTAATATGCGTTATAGAATTCCAATAGAAGCCCAGGTTAGACATCCTGCACATCTAACCTGAGCTCCTATGGGAATTCTATAACGCATATTAGCAAGCCCATTATCGCCATTTTCGCAGCAGTTTCCTGCCGCTAAAACGGCGATCATTTTAACGAGGTTCTTGCTAATATGCCCCAAGGTACTTTCAGATGCATCAAGTACCAAAGAAAAGATGTGATGCCAAAGTGCCATTCACATTTAGAAGTTCGTTCTTGTTCTTGCGGCTTCCTGTCTCCTTATTTGAATCAAGAGTTCTGAGGGTCACAATGATGTTATCACCACTTTCAGTGGCTGAGCTACCAGAGGATCAAAATGGCAGCCAACATGCTTTCTTCACCATCTCCACGGGGGAGCCTGAATCAGGTACAAAGTGATTCTCTAAAAAGGTCAGAATTTACTTTGCCACTGCTGTGCCACTTGTCCATGCTGTCAGGTATAACAACAGTGAAACCAGAACTCTAATGACAGCCATACTTCTGGTCCTTATATGTGTATTGATCCAATGGCTGACGTTCGTTAGGGGAGCAAGATCTTGAAACTTCTAGTGGATTGTGGCACCAGAATTACCATGATAACACATCTTCTGTTCACAAAAACATGGAGAGATAGACCTTTGTAGCTACCTGACCTTTTCTCGGTTTTATATGTAAGACCCAAAATTGAGCTCCTGGGTTATACTGAAGATATATTGGAGTTTAAGGGTAGGAGGATGAAAGGGAAGCTAAAAGTGGTGGTAAAGAACCTTAACATTCTATTATGGCTTCATCAAGGGCTGTTCAGTATGATTTTTCAGCCAGGTGTTTAAAATCAGGTCCTTGTTGTTGAATGCGATGATGTGGCTCTGATGACTTTGGCAGGATTCGAGGGTTTCAACACAACATCAGGATGAAGGAAGGGGCAGTGCCCATAAAGCATAATCCAGATTCAAGACATCTGACTGTTTTTATCTCACTGATTGGCACCTTCCTGTATCATCGGTTGCCATTTGGACTGGCATATGCAGCCTCTGTCTATCAGTGGATTGTGTACAATTTGGTGAAGAAAGTAGAGGGGGTCCAGGATGATGTTTAAGTGCTCACAGAGGATGTTGTCAATAATGCGATTCTCCAAAGAGTGTTAGACATTTTTGAAGGAAAATGGTGTTGTTTTAAAAAAGGAGAAGTGCTAATTTCTCAGAAGTGGAATATTTGGGACATATTGTCTCAATGGACAGTATTAGACCCAGGACGGGGTTTGTTGAATCCATGCATCACGTCCTTCTGAAAAGGTGGGGACCAAATACTTCCTTGGACTGTGTGGATCTTAGTCTCGCTTCAGCCCAGATTTTGCACCCAAAGTGAAGCTTATCAGTAATTTACGCATTAAAGGTTCTACATTTTTGTGGTGTAATCATTGTGCCATGGTTTGTGAGCAAATCAAATCATTGCTAAGTCAAAGTAAGGCTCTTGAGCCATTGACCTGAGTTTGCAGTGTTGCATCACAGTGGATGCTAGCCAGGTTTGGCTAGGGGCTACTCTCACACAGATGGTAGATAAAGCGAACACATGGATTTTGCATCAGGAGCGTTGTGGGAAGCAGAACTGCAATACTTTGTCATTTAGAGAGAGATTCTGGCCTGCTGGTGGATATTGAGAAGTTCCGGTCATATATGTGAGGAAAAAGGTTTCTCTTACAAACAGATCACAAACCATTAGATTCTATTCTTCGAGGGGCTGGAAGCAAGTGTTGTACAACTATGATTTAAAGGTTTTCCGAGAAGTTGATGCAGTACTAATTTGATGTAGCTCGCATTCCAGGTGGTAGGAGCAGCAGAGCTGATTTCCTTTCTCGGCTCCCTTGCAAAGGGGATGAAAACAGTCATGTGAAATAGTCTGATCTTATTGATGAGGATTTTGAAGATTTCTTAGTGGCTTCACTAGAGACATGAGAATTGAGGGTCTGATCTGAAGGAGAATGGATGAAAGCTGTGAAGGGTGCTCACATTTTGCAACAGGTTATCGACCTAGTTAAGGGAGGCTGGCCCAGAGAGATGATCCTATCTCCTTTATTACAACCATATTGTAAGGTGGGATATGAGATTTTAGATTAAGATGGTCTTCTTTTAAGATCTGACAAGTTGAGTCCTCCACATTCTATGAGAGGTAGCATTATTAGAAATGCTAAAAAAGGGATACCTTAGATCGTTGCTCACTAAATGATGCATTTGTTAATCCTTTTGGTGGCCAAGAATGGACACTGGAGTGGAAGAGGTAGTAGAAAATTGCTTTGCGTGCAAGTTAGCGTATTTCACAAGCATTATTACCATATTCATGGAGCACTCCAAATTATTTGTCGCCCATTCCTTAAGCATTAAGGGATTCGGTTTATCAAATGAGGAGGCAATCAGAACACGTAATCCCCTAGGCACCCTTCCAGCCTCCTTAAATTTCTCCAGTGATTTAAGCTCCCACCACTTGGTTAGCTCATTTCTGTGTAGTTTCTCTAGTTTTTTCAATAAGCTTTTTATATCTTTCACTTCTGTTGCTTGCACACTCGGCTGTTGCCCGGTCCCTGCAGTTACCGGCATATTGGCAAACATTGCATCCGCACGCTCATCACGGTTCCTGAGCACGTCAGTTGTGGACGCCATAGCGTTATTTCAGGCAAAAATATAGATATGCACGATTCAAATGTTATAGCAACTTTTTTTCTCTTCTCTTTCCCAGTCCATCCAGCAACCTTAGATTCGAGAGATATTTGGTAAATGCGGTAGGGAAATAACAAGTCGCAATGTCCTTTCAATCTTCACACCCACATTATCTTACTGCCACATGTGCACGTTTGACAGCATCTGCCGTCTTGATCTAGGATTAGTGGGGAGGTCTCATGCACTGGCCTCGAGTGTATATAGATATAGATATATAGAAATATATATATGCAGCGTCAGGAATGAAGAGGCACTGTGACAACTATGAGCCGATCTGTTTGTGTTGTATTGAGAGAACATGGAAACTTGGCTGCTCTGAGCATACCCGTTGGAGTTCAACATCGATATTGAGGCACAGTGGCACCCACTGGGGTATTATTGCAACAACAAACTACAAGTAACAGGATTCCCTTGCGCATACGCCCATCAGGCGGGATATTTAATTATGAGCGCAGTTCACTTCAGCTACTGTTTCCCTCTCTGCCAGTGAACAAGGGCGGTACTATGGCCAAAACGCGGCTGGCTGTGACATTCGTGCTTGGGGCACCAGGTTGGATGTTCCTGTCATCCCCTGAATAAACGGATTTAACTCATTGTGTGTGGCAATTTCTTTTGGAGGCAACCTATTTTTTCATATGAAGATATATATATATATATATATTTTATATATATATATATATATTTTTTTATAGATATATATATATATATATATATATATATATATATATATATATATATATATATATATATATATATATATATATATATATGCATTACTTATACAAATGTGTGTATAGACAAATCGAGGCTTACATTTAAAAAATATGCCTAAAAAATATCTATCCTATATTTGAGCATTAACTATCCAAATGTATGTATAACTACAACATCTCAAAAGAAGTAAAAGTGAAATAAAAGTCATTTTAAGGAATGTGCTTTGTTGAGGCCGAAGTATGAGCTCTATATACTGTCCTTTTAGCTCCATAAAAAGCAAAGAAATCAGGCTTTAGGTAACATATGGCCAATGTGCTGCTCTTGCATTATAGAGAAAAGTCGCAATAAAGGTTGTGCCCTTTTCAAATTCCTAGTGCTGCACTGTCTTCTGCCTTTCAGCCAACTATCAAAAGCTGCTTTAAACTGATTTGCATGGCGATGTTTTAGCGAATGACACTTGACTTCCTCATAAAGGTTATGCATGAAAACTGCAGAAAGCCTACCTCAGCTTTTCCTTTCCTGAATCGGTCCCACTAGATACAGTTCACCTTCACTTTACAGGAAGGGAAATATCAACATGCCCCATCAAACTGTCATCGCGCGCATCACCCCTTTCTCATGGCAACATTACAAACCGATATCTTTGATGCAAATGCAAGGCTGGTCTGTCAGAAATGATAGCATGAAGAACAGAGAGCTTCCCTTGCGAACTGAAGGCCAGATCACTAATTAATTTTCGGTCTATTATAAATTGGCTCGTTGGCTCTGTGCCATGTGGCATTACTAAAGCATCCAGTAGCGCAGTGAAGTTACTAAATATCTCAGGTCAGCGGACCTTTATAGTATGGGGACCTAAGAATAAAAATGTGACATGAAGCATACTAAAAAGCAAAATATATAAGGAGATTATGAATACAAAGAAGAAAAATAATGGAAGGAATGATCATTTGCATAATTCTATAGTGCATTAAAAGTGAAAAACGAAATTGTGGAGGATATTAATTAAATCATACAGCATACTGCGTTGATTCTTTATATAATGTTTTAGGGCGCTATAACATCACCTCGGATGCTGATGTCAGTAAGGAGGAGATAGGAAATTAGGGACCAGAAGAGAGGACAGGAGTAAGCACGATAGGGGGGAGGAAGAAGGATCGTTGTGGAAGAAGTGCTTTTGTCACAAACGCTTATATCTTTAGTGTCACCTGCGGAAAAAAATGAAAATACATTTTAGATAACAGGTCTGTAACACTATATTTCAAAAACAGAAAATATTACATCCCGTGTTATGATATGAATAATATTGACTAGGCATATTATCAACAACTAGCGATATTTATCGCTAAATAAGCTTAGCTAATTTTTTTTATCACTGCGCATCGCCGGATTTTATCGCAGAGAAAACGTGCTATTAACAACGTTTATCTCCAAAGCGATAAAATATCCGGCGATAGCGGCGAACTGCGTGAATATCGCTGGAAATCCAGCGATATTCAGGCTTTATCCCTAATAGGGACTTAGCCTGATTATCCACCTCCCATTGGATATACAGACTTAGAACTGGTCTGAGCTGGTGTTAGTTTTCAGCGATATTCGCGCTTAGCATGAATTTTTGGGGCACTACGCCTTCGTTGATAATAGGCGATAGCAATGTTAGCAACTGCTTTCAGTCGCTAACAGGTTGGATGCGCCCACTTTGCATGTCATTAGCGATAAAAATCGCTGACATGCAAAGCGGGCCCCATACCGCTCGCTATCACCGAAAAGCTGTCGCTAACATCACAGCTTGCTAATAGGGCGATGAAATTATCGCCATTTTCCGGCTTTAAACACAAATTCATACAACGTGTCTCATTTGGAAATGTGGACAACTTCTTAGTATTTGACTACACAGTGCCTGGTTTGTTTGTGATATCTCTTGTAAAGAAAATAAATCTTTAAAGGAGCTTAATGCCTGCCCATTACTTACCTTTACTTACCATTGTTTGGCTCCCACATCACTCTTATTTCCATGTTTACTATTGGTCAGCGCCTCCTCCTCCCCTCCAGCTTCCTCCTCGGCTTTGATTCTTACTCCTGCTTTGAAGCATGGACTAAGTACAGTTTCCTGTGGCCAATGTCCTTCCACCGGTTGACTTCTGTCACTGTTGGACATGCACTTTTATTGAGTGCATGTCTTTCTGCAGTCCCTCTTCTTCAACCCTGTCCACTGTTGTGTTTCCCCAGCCTCCATTGTTTTCACCCCCTCTGCCCACTCACATGGGGGCATATTAACAAGATGTGCGTTATTAAAAGCACATCGCACAT
Organism: Lissotriton vulgaris; assembly: GCF_964263255.1. Taxonomy (NCBI): domain Eukaryota; kingdom Metazoa; phylum Chordata; class Amphibia; order Caudata; family Salamandridae; genus Lissotriton; species Lissotriton vulgaris. Next base: position 226,321 of record NW_028245529.1, read on the forward strand.
TTCCATATCTCCGGCTATCGCCGGATTTAATCGCTGTGATAGCGCGTAGTTATCAAGGCGCAACACGTAGGCGAAATTAAATCCAGTGATAGTCGGCAATAGGGAACATTAGCGCATGAAAACAAGCATTGTTTTCACGCTCTAATGTGTGCCTTGATAATATGGGGGGGTGGATTCAGCTTTATGATCCACACCCCCATGTTATCAATTCCTAACACCAGATCAAAGCAGGCGTTGGGAGACCTACGATAAGCGAGTTTATCGCAGGTCTCCTTCTCCCAACCCCTGCCTTGATAATAGGGTGTTAACACCTCCAACCACATTTTACATGTGGTTGGACGTGGGAACGCCCACTCTGCATCCCATTAGCGTTATCTATCGCCCCCAGCACGGGGAGATAGATGACGTCAAGAACTAAGCCAGTCAGAACTAGTAGTGAATCACGAAATCAGACTTGCGTTCCACTCTTGAAGCAAACCCCATCCTAAATCCACCACCAACCTAGCCAAGGAACTTCTTCATCTTCATTCAATGAATCTCCAACTGTGCTGAAGCTCTCGCACCCATCAAAACTCACAAATATCATGGAACCAACAACCAGGCTTCTTGGTACACTGAAGAACCCTGAGGCTCCAAAAGGTTCTGCACACAGCTGGAAAGGAACCAGAGGAGCAACAACAACGCAGACACCAGATCAGCCTACAAGGCTGCCCTCAGGCTCTCCCACTACCTCCTGATTGTTACCAAGAGGAGAGGCCTCAAGGATGGGATTGAGGCCAGTTCTAACAGCGTCAAAGAGGTATTTATCATCAGGAAATTCACCATCCTTGACACCTCAACCACCTCAATCACCCCCTTCCTGGAACCCTGCGCTGAACTTTCAAATTGATTCACCACAAAAAAATGAGAGGATTTCAAATAACTTCGAAAAGCAACCAAACCAGGAGGACATTGTCAGAAAACTGCACACCCAGTACTTGTACAGATAACTCAGAAGAACACTCACTGAGGAAGACAGCATCTCAATCATGAAATCTCTGGAGGCCTCAGAGGCCCATTGTGAGAAGTTGGCCTGGTATATAATGCTCACTAACTCTTAGTGATCACTTTGTACCATGCCAAGCAACCCATATGATGATTGGTTGTAATTCAACCTTGTAGACCAGTTATCCTAGTGGTAACGTGGACAAAGCAGTCTTAGGCTAAACTCTGAAAGGCATGTGAAGCCAGCTGTATTACCATACACAACCCCCTTGAATACCACACAGATATATTGAAAATATATATTGATTTATTAACTATAAAATCCCCTGGACTCTTTATGAGCACAGAAGCACAAGCATTAAATCACAAGACAGTTTAAAATACACAAAAGTTGCACAATATGGATGAGCCCTAGGGGCCACCTAAACCATATACTAAGAAAGTGGTATATGAGATACCAATAGGAAAGGGAACAGGCCTAGGGCCTTGGGAATCGCTGGAGCTATTCGAGACTAGCAGTGACTAAGTCGGGAAAGGCCCGCGGGACTCGGGTGCAGTGTTCAAAGTGCACGCACTTTCTAATGCAAAGTCTATGGTGCGTAAAAAGTACAAAGTTAAAGAGTTAGGAACCTTCCGAGCGACCTAGAACGCTGAAACTTAAGACACAGGCCCTTGAGATGTGTACCAGTGTAGGAACACTGGCGGAGCTGAGTTACCTCACCCACAGGAAGCAGGTGCACAGGGTCGAAGTAGTGTCGGGTTTCGTCACGCTGGTCGATGGTGCTTGGAGCTGAAGATGCTGCAGGCGGCTCGATGTGAAGAGTTCCGGTGGATCCAAGGGTGGATCTGAAGTTGTGAAGACCTGAAAGCAGAGGGGACCATGTTCAAAGTCACTAGCCAGTGACTACCGTGGAACCAGGTTGGAACCAGGCGATGTCGGGTGCAAACAGGCGTTGTCGGGTAGCTTCTCTCTGCAGCCACGTGGACACCGGGGGTCGAGGACATCCAGGAGTCGGTCACGAGCTGTCCCACGCAGGCTTCTCGCTGTTGGCGGTGTCAGCGACCTAATCGGAGCAAACAGGCCTTGGCTAATGCAAGCCACGCAGGAGTCGAAAGATGCTTAACACTCAGACCAGCAAGGTCAGAGCGAGTGCTCCTTTTCACAGGAGCTTGGGTGAGTCTGGAGCAACCAGACCCGCTGTGTAGTTTGTCGGTTTTGTTGCCAAGATGGCCGCTGACCACGTGGCTAGTGGCCGGGATGGCGCGTCGAGTGGCACAATGCAAAAGGGCCCCACGCAGATCGTGGAGATGCTGGGGGGCTGATCTTCGGTGCAAGGGCTGCTCGATGGTGGGGGTTCTCAGTCCCCAAAGCACAACGTCGAGGATATCTCAGAAGCTGCGCAGTCAGCTTTTCGAGTGTCTTCCAAGAGGTCCGGTCCCACGTCACTCGGTGCCTCCACGGGTCCCCTCTTTGCAGGGACTGTGGATCGGGCTCTGAGAGGTCTGGAAGTCTGGTTCTTGTCGGGCTCTGGTCTCGGGCTCCGGCAGGAGGTGGCGGCAAAGCAGACGTCGAGTTGCTGGTTGGTACCTGTATTCACAGGGTGTCCACTCCTAGGCCACAAGGGAGATTCTCTTCAGTCTTCTGAGCAGCAGAATGGCGAAGTCCAGTCGTCTTCTTAGTTTCAAGTTGATTCAGGATGATCTGCTGTGCAATGGCACTGCTCCCACTCTTATTCCCAATCTGAGGGGTGGATCACCTACTAGGTCCCTCCTCTGGGAGGAACCAGGAAGGGGGGCGGTTACACCCCCTTTCCTTTGTCCAGTTCCGTGCCAAGCCTGGGTCTGGAAAGTCCCAGGACCAGTTTGGACTGGCCTATGCACGGGGACACCTTGTGTGCCCCGGGCATGTCTGATTCTATTCAGCCCTGTCCTACCCAATACACAAAACCCTGTCTGGGGTGGTGCTCGCACCTCCCAAGGCAGGAAACCCTTTGTCCAGGCCACCATCTGCCGAGTTTTGGTCAGCAGCAGGAGGCCAGACTCGTGTCTGTGGTGGCAGCATCCATTTTGTGATGCTGAGGCTCTGGTTAACTTTAACCAGTGACCAGCCAAACTCCGTGCGAAGCGGTCGCTCCACCCTTCCTCCAGAATTCAATAGCGCTGAGACTGGTATCGTAGCGCTGCTCCCCCACCACTGCCAAACTTCATATTTATATTTATTTATATTTATTCATTTAAATTACATTGGCACCCGCTCTGTGCGTAGCGCTCCGCATTGCTTTGTGTCTCTTAAGTTCTCTCACTGTGCACGCTCCGCATTGCTTTGCCTGCTGTTGACCTAATTTCACTTGTAATTGCTTGGATATTTATAGTATTGGAAATTGCGCCCGTGTGCTCAGAGTCCTGCTCTCCTGTTGTTATTGTAGCTGCCATTTGGTTGTGCCTGCAGCCCGCCCCTCCCCCTACGCTCCCGCCTCCCAGCTCCCCCTCCCACCCACGAGTCACCAGGAACAGCCCAGCTGAAGAACCTCTGTGACCAGCCAAACTCCGTGCGAAGCGGTCGCTCCACCCTTCCTCCAGAATTCAATAGCGCTGAGACTGGTATCGTAGCGCTGCTCCCCCACCACTGCCAAACTTCATATTTATATTTATTTATATTTATTCATTTAAATTACATTGGCACCCGCTCTGTGCGTAGCGCTCCGCATTGCTTTGTGTCTCTTAAGTTCTCTCACTGTGCACGCTCCGCATTGCTTTGCCTGCTGTTGACCTAATTTCACTTGTAATTGCTTGGATATTTATAGTATTGGAAATTGCGCCCGTGTGCTCAGAGTCCTGCTCTCCTGTTGTTATTGTAGCTGCCATTTGGTTGTGCCTGCAGCCCGCCCCTCCCCCTACGCTCCCGCCTCCCAGATCCCCCTCCCACCCACGAGTCACCAGGAACAGCCCAGCTGAAGAACCTCTGTGACCAGCCAAACTCCGTGCGAAGCGGTCGCTCCACCCTTCCTCCAGAATTCAATAGCGCTGAGACTGGTATCGTAGCGCTGCTCCCCCACCACTGCCAAACTTCATATTTATATTTATTTATATTTATTCATTTAAATTACATTGGCACCCGCTCTGTGCGTAGCGCTCCGCATTGCTTTGTGTCTCTTAAGTTCTCTCACTGTGCACGCTCCGCATTGCTTTGCCTGCTGTTGACCTAATTTCACTTGTAATTGCTTGGATATTTATAGTATTGGAAATTGCGCCCGTGTGCTCAGAGTCCTGCTCTCCTGTTGTTATTGTAGCTGCCATTTGGTTGTGCCTGCAGCCCGCCCCTCCCCCTACGCTCCCGCCTCCCAGCTCCCCCTCCCACGCTCCGCCCCCTCCACTATCCTTATATGACAGATACCTTCCCGCGCAGCGTTTACGCGCAGCGATCGCGCCCAATCCACGCCGAAGGTGCGCCAAAGGTAAGCCCGTCTACGCCCGTCCGCGCCTGGACCGCGCCCAGCGCCATACCCCCTGCCCCTCGCGCTGCCCAGCCCTCCCGCATTACCTACGATGCCGCCACCCTCCTAACCCTTGACCCCGGTCGCGCCCCCAACTGCGTCCAAGCCGCTCCTGGACACACCCATGGACCTTTCTCCTGCTACTCCTGCAAATTCAGCGGCACCGACAACATCTCCGCTACGATCTCACCACAGACTCTCGACCCCAACCACCTACAGTGCATCCTTCTCAACACCCGATCGGTCCACAGACACGCCATTGACCTGTGGAATCTACTAGACACCTTCTCTCCAGACGTCGCCTTCCTAACAGAAACTTGGATGAACGCTTCCTCCGCCCCAGACATCACCATTGCCATCCCTGAAGACTATAAGATCACACGCAAGGACCGCACTGACCACACAGGAGGAGGAATCGCTATCGTCCATAAGAAAACAATCCGCATCTCAACCAGCTCTGATGCCAACCTCGCTAACTCCGAACACCTTCACTTCCAGATCCACATCGACCCCAAGACCACACTCAGAGGCACCCTCCTCTACAGACCACCAGGACCCCGCGCAAAATTCAGTGAAGACATCACGGACTTCATCACCCCACACGCGCTCCCCTCCAAAGACTACATTCTTCTGGGAGACCTCAACTTTCACCTCGAAAAGATCAACGACCGCAACACCGCCACCCTCTTAGACAACCTCGCCAACCTCGGACTTAATCAACTAGTCACTTCCCCCACCCACATCGCAGGTCACACACTCGACCCCATCTTCACCTCCAGCAATCATGTCTCCTTCAGCCACACTACGGACCTCCTCTGGACTGACCACAGCTGCGTTCACTTCACCTACAACAAGCCAAAGCCCACCAACCACCTCCAACCAACTCTGCAAAGAAACTGGAACAAAATCACCACAGACCAGATCTCCGCCTCGCTCCTTCTAAACGACCCAGCCCACTCCTCTAACGCAAACGAAGCCGCCGCCAACCTCACCCTATGGTTATCCAACACCGCCGACACCTTAGCACCACTGAAAAAACGTCAAAGCAAACCTGGCAGCAAAAAAGCCTCATGGTTCAACGATGATCTTAAGAAGTCCAAGAAACTCTGCCGCTCCCTTGAAAAGGCCTGGAAAAAAGACCCAACCACTAGCACCAAGGACGCCTTCAAAAACGCCACCCGCACTCACCACCAACTAATCCGAAAGGCCAAGAAAACAGCATTCAAGGATCGACTTGACAACAACGCCCACAACAGCAAGGAACTTTTCAACATCGTCAAGGAATTTTCCAATCCCTCGGCCAACTCCAACGACATCACCCCCTCTCAAGCCCTCTGCGACTCCCTAGCCTCATTCTTCCACAACAAGATTGCAGACATCCACAACAGCTTCGACAACCAACCCGGAAACCAACCCACCCTACCATTTGCTGAACATTCTCCCCCCGTGAACACCCTTAACGACTGGAACCCAATCTCCATTGAGGACACAATCCGCCTGATGAATTCCATCCACTCAGGATCCCCCACAGACCCATGTCCTCACCACATCTTCAACAAAGCAGACTCCGTCATAGCACCGCACCTCCGAGACGTCATTAACTGCTCGTTCAACTCCGCCACCTTCCCGGAAGACTGGAAACACGCTGAACTCACCGCCCTTCTGAAAAAACCCACAGCGGACCCCACCGAACTCAAAAATTACCGCCCCATCTCGCTCCTCCCATTCCCGGCCAAAGTCATCGAGAAAGCTGTCAACAACCAGCTCGCCGCCTTCCTCGAAGCCAACAAATCCCTCGACTCCTCACAGTCCGGCTTCCGAGCAAAACACAGCACTGAGACCGCCCTCATCGCAGCAACAGACGACATTCGAACTCTACTGGACAATGGAGACACAGTCGCCCTCATCCTCCTCGACCTCTCTGCAGCATTCGACACAGTCTGCCACAGCACCCTTCTACAGCGCCTCAGAAACATCGGAATACAAGGAAAAGCACTTGAATGGATCACCTCCTTCCTCACTGGAAGAACACAGAGAGTCCGCCTTCCACCATTCAAGTCCGAGGCCACTGAAGTCATCTGTGGCGTACCACAAGGATCCTCACTCAGTCCCACCCTCTTCAACGTATACATGAGCCCCCTCGCGGCCATCGCACGCCAACACAACCTCAACATCATCTCCTACGCGGATGACACCCAACTGATCCTATCTCTCACCAAAGACCCCAACACCGCCAAAACTAACCTACACGAAGGAATGAAAGAAGTTGCCGAATGGATGAAACAAAGCCGTCTGAAACTGAACTCAGACAAAACAGAAGTCCTCATCTTAGGTACATCCCCCTCTGCTTGGGACGACTCCTGGTGGCCGGAAGCCCTCGGAAAAGCACCCATCCCGACAGACCACGCACGGAACCTAGGCGTCATCCTGGATTCTTCACTCTCAATGAACAGACAAGTCAGCGCCGTATCCTCTTCCTGCTTCAACATTCTTCGCATGCTCAGAAAAACATTTCGCTGGATCCCCACCGAAACAAGGAAAACAGTCACCCATGCTCTGGTCACGAGCCGACTGGACTACGGAAACACCCTCTACGCAGGCACTACTGCTAAACTCCAGAAGAAACTCCAACGAATCCAAAACGCCTCAGCCAGGATCATATTAGACATCCCACGCAACGAACACATCTCTGGTCACCTTAAAGACCTCCATTGGCTACCCGTCGAGAAGAGGATCACTTTCCGACTGCTAACCCACGCACACAAATCTCTCTACAACATCGGACCAGAATGCCTCAACTCACGACTGTCCCTCTACACCCCCTCCCGCCAACTACGTTCTTCCAGCCAAGCCCTCGCCACGGTACCTCGCATCAACAAGACCACCATGGGAGGCAGATCCTTCTCATACCTGGCTGCTAAAACATGGAATTCACTCCCCGCTTACCTCCGCCTTACCCAGAACCACCTAGCATTCAGAAAGCAACTTAAAACATGGATATTTGACAAGTAATCCTCCTCCCCTTTCAAAGCGCCTTGAGACCCTCCGGGTATGTAGTGCGCTATATAAATTCTCTGACTTGACTTGACTTGACTTGACTAACCGGGGTTAAGGCTACACACATGTCGTGTCCATCTAGAAGGGTGGAATGCTATCCCCGTCGACAGAACTGTGGAGGGGATAGTATTCCAATTCGTATGACACCTTACTCGACATGTTTTGATAAAGCCAAACCAAAGATAGCATTTAACCGCGAGGATTATAATGCACTTAAGAGTATATGGTATGGCAATATCCCGCAACAGCTTAGGGAGTGGTTCCCGACAGCTGCAGACAGGCTCAGCTCATGCTAGAGCACCATCTCACATATTTCCAAGCACTCTGCCTCTAGGATTGATGAGGCCTTCCATAGGAGTGGCTGATAGGAACATATGTGTCCAGTTTAGGGTTAGGCACAGGCATACTGTACCTAAGTAAGAGGTGATTACACCAACTTACCCCAGCTGAGTGATCAGCCAGTTGTGTCAAATATGGAGGCCAGGCCAGGGGTGGCACAATACATGCTGCAGCCCCTGGTAGGCCTTGGAAACACCTATGCCCTTGGTACCTAGGGTACACTGTTACAGGGGCCTATAAGGTGAACCAATTCCAATTGTGTTATGCACCTAAGGTACATGGAGTCCATTTTAGGGAGAGAGCAATCAGCCTGGGGCCCTGAATAGCAGGATCCCAGGCCAACTATGTCAAAAACCAGCTAAACACCAGGCAAAAAGTTTGGGGGTAACCATAGTCAGATATCCACCTTCCTACATAACCCCCCCCCCCCCAAAACGAAAGGAGATAAGGCTATCCTTGTCCAGGTAAGCCTATATTGCCTAAGTGGCCATATAAGGAAGTACCAGCTCTGGCTTGGTAACCCCCTGTCTCATGGTCCACTAAGCAATCCCTCACCCTAAGGGTATCTGAGGGTCTCCACCATAGGGAATCTCTACCTGTGGTGTGTCTTTGCAAAGTCAAAGGCTGGTGTTGAGATGGAGTACTGAAGTGAGTTTCCTCTGTAGGGCTCAGCTTCCTCCAATCACTCTCCCCCATGTGTGCCTTTCTTTCTTTGACTGAGTTGCACTCTGCTCTCAGGGTCAACCTCTGGCTACCTAAAGCTGGAGGCTGAGTCCCTCTTTTTGGCTTACTGGAGGGACAGTTCAGGTTTGGGCCCTTAGGGTCCCAGGTTTGGCTGTGCCCAACAATATCCACCTGGGGGAGGTCCCTAACTATTTTTAAGGGGGATCCCTCAGGAGTTTTTAAAGTTTGCACCTCACTAGGGCTACTAGTTTTGGTGCCCCTAATCTGTTGATGGGGGTACTTTATTTGACAGGGGGCCCTTTGGGTCTCACTGTCCTTCTTGTCCTCTGCAGCCCTGGGCTGAGTAAGGCAAGGTAGAGAGGGGCAGGTTACCTTCTCCAGACTGGGTCCCACCTGAGAAGGGTCCACTATCATCAGAGGCTCTGCCAGGCCAGGCCTAACAACCTCTGGGACAGTTCCTTCATCAGGGGTAAGATCAGTTCCCTGAGGAGGCTGATCCTTTCCTAAAGTCTGGTGGGAGGGAGATTTCTCTTCCTCCTCAATGCTCTCTGTTTGGGTGGAGCGATCCATCATTTCAGGCTTCACTACCCATGTATCGGTTTGAGTTTGGGCTGTGGCCATCACAGCCCCACCAACCTTTTCAGGAGGAGACTCAGTTTGGGTATGGGCTGTTACTAGTACAGCCCTGCTACTCTTTTCAGGAGGGAAGTTATCTAAAGATGGGGCTGAGGTTTGCTCAGCCCTCCCAACCTTTTCAGGAAGGACATCTTGGATTGGGGATGTAGCCATCACAGCCCCACTAACCTTTCCATGGAGATTTACCATTGTAGAATGGGGTTGCTGTTCAACCTCAGCCCAGGCTGAGATTTCCAAATCATTACCCAGTAGGCAATCTACAGGCAAGATTGCTGACACTGCCACTCTCTTTGGGCCAGTGACACCTCCCCAGCTAAGATTGACTACTGCCATGGGATGATTGGTTTCTATGCCATCAATGTTTGTCACCTGATATTTGGCATCAGGTAAAAGTTGCCTTGAGGGGACTAGGCATTCAGCCACCATGGTGATGCTAGCCCCTGTGTCTCTGAAGGCCTCAACTTTCAAGCCATTGATGAGGGGCTCCTGTCTATACTTGCTCAAAGTGTTTGGGCAAGCAGTGAAATTGGCAAACCCCATGCCAGTCTCATAGACAAGAGTATCTGAGTTAGGGGACCTGGATAGGCCAGAGTCTACCTGTCCTCCAAAAGTAAACCCACCCAAATTCTTGGGGGTGCTCCCACCACCTGGGGGACCACTGCTAATAGTGACAGGAGGTGTTGGAGCCTTACCTGGAGGTATATTCTCTTTATTGCCATTCTTGGGACAACAGCTATCTGTTTTGTAATGCCCCACCTGTTTACAGGTATGACAATAAGGCTTTTTCTGGGTTGTAGAAGTGTCTTGGGACCCACCCCCATTCTTGGAGTTTTGGGGCCCTGGGGAAGTCTTTTCCTTACTTTTATCCCCACCCTTCTCTTGAGGCTTGGTAGTCTCTTTCTTATGGTCACCACCCTGGTTCTTAGGCCTGATCCTGGTTCTGACCCATTTGTCTGCCCTCCTACCCAATTCTTGTGGGGAGGTCAGATCAGAGTCAACCAGGTGCTGATGTAGAAGCTGATTTTGACAATTACTTAAGATTTGCTCTCTCATAATTAAATTATACAATCCTGTATAGTCAGTAACCTTACTTCCCAGCAACCAGCCCTCCAGAGCCTTAGTGGCACATTCAACAAATTCAGACCAGTCCTGAGTCTGTGTCTTCTGGGTGTCTCTGAACATTAACCTGTACTGTTCAGTGGTTAAGCCCAACCCATCAATCAGAGCACTCTTCAGGACCATGTAGTTTCTAGAATCCTCATCACTAACTGTGAGGAGTCTGTCTCTGCCTCTACCTTCAAAGGAGAGCCACAAGATTGCTGCCCACTGCTCCTGAGGGATCTGCTGTACCATGCAGGCTCTCTCAAGTGCAGTCATCCATTTGTGGATATCATCCCCAGCTTTGTAGGGGGGCACAATCTTACTCAGGTTTCTATTATCAAAAGACCTGTCTTTATCCTTGTGGATATTGCTGCCACCGGTGGGTTCTATTACCCCACTCTCTCTAGGCTGTCTTGCTCTAGCAAGTTTCTCTTGGGCCAGGGCAACTTCTAATTCTTGTCTCTGGATCCTAAGCTCAGCCTTTCTCATCTTGGCCTCATGTTCCCTTCTCTGGGGGCTAGTCAGCTCCCTTCTGGAGTGACCATGAGAACCTCTAGAAGCATGGGAGTTGTTAGAGTCACCTGAGTGAGTCCTTCTCCTCCTAGGCTTCTGGTTAAGTCCACCTGGGGGTCTGAATGGGTTGTTACCTGATTCAGTCCCAAATAGGCTTAAGTTAGCCGGGTTCAGTCTACTGACCAGCACCTGACTATTTCTGTCATCATCTGACTCACTGCTTCCCCTCTCTTCTGTCTCTTCTTCCTCTTCCTCCTCATCTACCCGAGGAGCTCCAGTGATGAGGGCTTCCTCATCTACCAGGATGATAGGGACAGGGGTGTCTACAGTGTCATCCTCTGAAGGATGGCCTCCATCAGCATTCCCAGTGGGGTCTGCCTTAGAGGGCTTTAGAGTCTCAGACTGGTCTAAGAGCTCTCTTAGGTGGTCTGTAGTAGGGGAAGGCCCTGTCTTCAGACCCCTTAAGACACAAAGCTGTCTTAGTTCCTTAAAGGAAAAAAATAGCAAATTTGGATGGTGCCCTTGGAGGGTCACTCTCAACAGGGTTGTTCCCAGTGGAGCCCTCTGCTCCAGACATTGCTCTAGTGTGGGTGGATGTGTTGCAATCTACCTACACTGGTGTTTACCTACTAAACCTATCTAGTAGTTGTAGTCAGGGTGTGCTACTCCCTTTGCTCTACAACAACTAAGTTCAGTAGAACTTAAGTATACTAGTCTTGTTTTATATGTACCTAAAAGGTACCTGTGTGATCTTTCAAATGATAATCTCAAAGATTGTAATGGTAAAACAACAGCAAGCTCAGATCCCAATCCGCTGCTCACCAATGTGAGAAGTTGGCCTGGTATATAATGCTCACTAATTCTTAGTGATCACTTTGTACCATGCCAAGCAACCCTTATGATGATTGGTTGTAATTCAACCTTGTAGACCAGTTATCCTAGTGGTAACGTGGACAAAGCAGTCTTAGGCTAAACTCTGAAAGGCATGTGAAGCCAGCTGTATTACCATACACAACCCCCTTGAATACCACACAGATATATTGAAAATATATATTGATTTATTAACTATAAAATCCCCTGGACTCTTTATGAGCACAGAAGCACAAGCGTTAAATCACAAGACAGTTTAAAATACACAAAAGTTGCACAATATGGATGAGCCCTAGGGGCCACCTAAACCATATACTAAGAAAGTGGTATAAGAGATACCAATAGGAAAGGGAACAGGCCTAGGGCCTTGGGAATCGCTGGAGCTATTCAAGACTAGCAGTGACTAAGTCAGGAAAGGCCCGCGGGACTCGGGTGCAGTGTTCAAAGTGCACGCACTTTCCAATGCAAAGTCTATGGTGCGCAAAAAGTACAAAGTTAAAGAGTTAGGAACCTTCTGAGTGACCTAGAACGCAGAAACTTAAGACACAGGCCCTTGAGATGTGTACCAGTGTAGGAACACTGGCGGAGCTGAGTTACCTCACCCACAGGAAGCGGGTGCACAGGGTCGAAGTAGTGTCGGGTTTCGTCACGCTGGTCGATGGTGCTTGGAGCTGAAGATGCTGCAGGCGGCTCGATGTGAAGAGTTCCGGTGGATCCAAGGGTGGATCTGAAGTTTTGAAGACCTGAAAGCAAAGGGGACAGTGTTCAAAGTCACTAGCCAGTGACTACCGTGGAACCAGGTTGGAACCAGGCGATGTCGGGTGCAAACAGGCGTTGTCAGGTAGCTTCTCTCTGGAGCCACGTGGACACTGGGGGTCGAGGACGTCCAGGAGTCGGTCACGAGCTGTCCCACGAAGGCTTCTCGCTGTTGGCGGTGTCGGCGACCTAATCGGAGCAAACAGGCCTTGGCTAATGCAAGCCACGCAGGAGTCAAAAGATGCTTAACACTCGGACCAGCAAGGTCAGAGCGAGTGCTCCTTTTCACAGGAGCTTGGGTGAGTCTGGAGCAACCAGACCCGCTGTGTAGTTCGTCGGTTTCGTTGCCAAGATGGCCGCTGACCACGTGGCTAGTGGCCGGGATGGCGCATTGAGTGGCACAATGCAAAAGGGCCCCACACAGATCGTGGAGATGCTGGGGGGCTGATCTTCGGTGCAAGGGCTGCTCGATGGTGGAGGTTCTCAGTCCCTAAAGCACAACATCGAGGATACCTCAGAAGCTGCGCAGTCAGCTTTTCGAGTGTCTTCCAAGAGGTCCGGTCCCACGTCACTCGGTGCCTCCACGGGTCCCTTTTTTGCAGAGACTCTGGATCGGGCTCTGAGAGGTCTGGGAGTCTGGTTCTTGTCGGGCTCTGGGCTCGGGCTCCGGCGGGAGGCGGCGGCAAAGCAGACATTGAGTTGCTGGTTGGTACCTGTATTCACAGGGTGGCCACTCCTAGGCCACAAGGGAGATTCTCTTCAGTCTTCTGAGCAGCAGAATGTCGAAGTCCAGTCGTCTACTTAGTTTCAAGTTGATTCAGGATGATCTGCTGTGCAATGGCACTGCTCCCACTCTTATTCCCAATCTGAGGGGTGGATCACCTACTAGGTCCCTCCTCTGGGAGGAACCAGGAAGGGGGGCGGTTACACCCCCTTTCCTTTGTCCAGTCCCGTGCCAAGCCTGGGTCTGGAAAGTCCCAGGACCGGTTTGGACTGGCCTATGCACGGGGACACCTTGTGTGCCCCGGGCATGTCTGATTCTATTCAGCCCTGTCCTACCCAATACACAAAACCCTGTCTGGGGTGGTGCTCGCACCTTCCAAGGCAGGAAACCCTTTGTCCAGGCCACCATCTGCCGAGTTTCGGTCAGCAGCAGGAGGCAAGACTCGTGTCTGTGGTGGCAGCATCCATTTTGTGATGCTGAGGCTCTGGTTAACTTTAACCGGGGTTAAGGCTACACACATGTCGTTTCCCTCTAGAAGGGTGGAATGCTATCCCCGTCGACAGAACTGTGGAGGGGATAGTATTCCAATTCGTATGACACCTTACTTGACATGTTTTGATAAAGCCAAACCAAAGATAGCATTTAACCGTGAGGATTATAATGCACTTAAGAGTATATGGTATGGCAATATCCCCGAACAGCTTAGGGAGTGGTTCCCGACAGCTGCAGACAGGCTCAGCTCATGCTAGAGCACCATCTCACATATTTCCAAGCACTCTGCCTCTAGGATTGATGAGGCCTTCCATAGGAGTGGCTGATAGGAACATATGTGTCCAGTTTAGGGTTAGGCACAGGCATACTGTACCTAAGTAAGAGGTGATTACACCAACCTACCCCAGCTGAGTGATCAGCCAGTTGTGTCAAATATGGAGGCCAGGCCAGGGGTGGCACAATACATGCTGCAGCCCCTGGTAGGCCTTGGAAACACCAAAGCCCTGGGTACCTAGGGTACACTGTTACAGGGGCCTATAAGGTGAACCAATTCCAATTGTGTTATGCACCTAAGGTACATGGAGTCCATTTTAGGGAGAGAGCAATCAGCCTGGGGCCCTGAATAGCAGGATCCCAAGCCAACTATGTCAAAAACCAGCTAAACACCAGGCAAAAAGTTTGGGGGTAACCATAGTCAGATATCCACCTTCCTACACCCATGTCCATACCACATCTACAATCTAGGAGGACATGTGATCATACATTTCTCACCCACATCCTCAACTCCTCCATCAAGTCAGCAACTTTGCAGAAAAGTGGAAGCATGATGCAGTCACAGCCCTTCTTAAAAAACCATTGGCTGATCCCAATAAACTGAGCAACTTGCGTCCCATCTCCCCACAACTGTACCTATCAAAGATTATAGAGAAAGCAATCAACAAGGAACTCACCAAACACCTGGATCTCCACAATCTTCTTGACCGCTCACATTGAGGTTTCTGCAGCAATCACAGCAAAGAGACAGCATATCACCACCACAGCTGAGATCTGCACCCTCCTAGATTTAGGAGAAACCCCAGCATAATACTGCTGGACCTCTTGGCAGCATTCAACACTATGTCAGACTCCAACCTCATCAAAAGATTACACGACACAGGCTTCCAAATCCCAGCCCTTGAATGGATATGCTCTTTCCTCACAAAGAATACTCAGAGAGTCAGATTCCCCCGATCTGCGGTTCCCTCAAGGATAACTCATCAGCTACACGCTGCCTCACATGTAGATGACACCACTTGCTGACTTCATCAGATATCACAACATCTCCTACTCAGATGGCATGCAACTCATTCCCTTTATGCCAGACCAATCCCCCACAACCAGATCTAACTTCACAAAATGCATAATCTATGTTGCAGAATGGATGAGAAGCATCTGCCTGAAACTCAACACAGATGGGACAGAAGTGCTGATCTAGTGGAACAAAAACTAGCCCTGGGAATTCACCTGGTGCCCATCAGAGCTTGATCCTACTCCATCGCCCACCAACCACTAAGCAGCCAAGGGATCATATCGGATGACAAACTCAACAATGGGGGAGAGTAAATTCCACATTCCTTCAAATAGAAGAAAATAAATTCTTAAAAAGAGTGTTGGCAGTACCTAATTCAACAGCCAATACTATAGTACACAAAGAGTTGGCAGTACCTTATATAAATGATACTATTAGTATAATGAGACTCACATTTTGGCTAGGGTTGTGAACAAATGAAGAGACAAAATTTACTACAGATATAATAAAGGATTGCCTGGCCCTGGATCATTGGAAAAAAGTCCCATGGCTTGAATATATACAAAATATACTATTATACTTTATGATAGACTTTGATAAAGGGTACCCGTCAGTTATACAAGACATCAGTAAAAACAAGCTGAAGTCTAGATATACCTCGGATAGGGATCACATTAGCTTAGAACTGATGAGGCTAGACAAAAATATAGTGTTACCATCTATTGTCAAATTCCCTCTGTTCTGAGTATACAGACATACCTTACAATGATTGGAAATATTCAGAACAGATTCTATTTAACAAGGTTAATATTGGGCACAATACACTATATAACCGCATTTCGGGAAAAAGAAAAGGAACCTTATAACCTACCTAACTGTCCATGTAATGGAAAAAACCCTAAGTCCACTCTACATTTTGTATTATTCTGCACCTTGTATAGCAATATTTGGAAATCTGTTTTAAAACCACTTTTCCTAACTAATAGGCTGTATAACTATAAAAATGCTTTTAACTTCCTATATAGTCTGGATAACATGAAGACTGTTTACACTGTTATTCGCTTCATAGTAAGGGTGGTTAGGAAAATAAAAAGGAATAAACACACTTAGATGTATTATTATATGAGAAACCAGATGAGAGTAAGTAGTTGCGTTATAAACAAGAGCAGAGATCACATTTTTAGACTTAGTTTTAATCACCTTGTATAGTTGTTTTAATATGCAGTTTTGCAAATTATGCATTTGTTTGTACAAAGTCTATTTTATCTTGTATATACTGTACTGTAACGTGAGAGAAGAAGTAAAACTAGACACAAATTATTTTAATGAATTTGTATTACATACATTTTTAGCATTTTAATTTTTAATACATTCTGCACTGACTTGCTCTTGAATATGATATATCTACTGCAGCATTTAATAATGTTTTATGGAATGTCTTGTGAAGTATGTATTTTGCTATACAACTATTGTATGCTATTAGTCCTCCCCTGATTTTTTAAACATAACTTGATATTTGATCCCTTCATATCTCTACAAAAATCAACTGGAAACGATCCTGAATTTTAAATTTGTACATCGCACCCTTGATCTTTCTTTTTTCTGTTTTTATTAGTAAGCTTTTATGGATGTATAATTTACACTGAATAAAGCTGTTTTGACTTGACTTGACTTGACAAACTCAACATGGCTACTCAGGTGAATGCAGTCAGCTTCTCAAAGCTTCCACATGCTACACATCCTTAAAAACTCTTCAAATTACCAAAAGCACCACACATACCATCTCTCAAGCCCAAATCACCAGCAGGCTTGACTATGACAACGCATTCTATGCCAAAATCCCAAACCACCTTCTCCAACATCTTCAGACCATCTAAAAAGTTGCTGCAAGACACGTCCAAGACCTGTCCTGGCGCATCCACATCACGCCTCACCTCAGAGATCGTTGGTTGCTGATACACAAACGCTGCTAACACAAACTCTTGATCCATGCATACAGGTCACTGCACAACATTGGACCAGCATACCTCAACTGCTGCCTCCACTTCAACAGCCCACAAGGCACCTTCACTCTGCCTCTCTCTTTCTTGTATACACATCCAAAGACGCAGAAAAAGAGGGCTAGCCTTCTGTCACTTCACACCCAAAACATGGAACAACCTCCTTCTCCTTGCTTCCAGAATTCCATAAGAAGCTGAAGACATTGTTCTTCATTTATGACCCATTCATATGAACTTCACACCTGCTTCAGCATCTGGATACCCCTCGGGGGATTAGTCACATGTCACAAATTCCTGTAACTTAACATAACATGCCCAGAATCCCTGCCTTCCGGACAAATGGGATCCAGCCTGTGGGTATTTCCTTCAGGTACTGCACCTAGGGCCATCCTGTGACAAAGCTCTGGGGTGCAGGATAAACAGCCTCAAGAACGAAAGGTCATGCCCTCCTGGTATTTTTTGAAAGCAGCTCCTGTACCCTTGCCCTATGTACCATTCTGCTGCCAGCAGTAGTGATAAATAATATTCTGTGGCCATGCCCTGTGAGTACGGAACCTGAGGAAGAGCCTGTCATTGGCAGGTTTGGCACTTTTCACTTGTCAACCAATGACTGATCACGTAGTGACAGGTAACAAACACTTAGGGCCCCATTAAGATAGCGTGCGGAAAATCACCCCGACCGCCATGGATATGTAAAACAACTGCCGGGACCATGGATAAACCGGCGTTCAAATTAGGATCAACCTCCAAAAAAGACTGACCGTGGCGGTAGCGGGCCAACAAAAACCGCCCAACGTGGGCGGTGATGTCTAAAAACCAACCGCGGTGGTCAGAAACACAGCGGGAAAGGTACAACCCGCCGCAAGCAAAGCGAAGACACCGCAAGGGAAATTAGGATATCCCCGACGTTCCCGCAGCGGACGGTACATGAAAAACATGGCGGACAATGCCAAAACACCGCAACAATGCCAAACCTAGCGCAAATCAAAGTAGCTATGCCCTCCAAATACACAAAACACATACCATTGAAAAAACAAATGCCCAAAAAAACATACAATTCCCAGGACAACACCCACAACACACCTCACAGCAAAATCCCATTTGAACACACCCACAAAGCAGAGTATAAAATCAGCCCCTTTACTGACCACAATCCTTTGCAACACTCCAGAAGAGAAGGCCATACACCACATCTGACAGGAGAGGCAAAAGAACACAGCACACACACCACCACCACCACCACCACCCCCATCACTACTACCATCACACCAGCACCAACAATCCCCCAACACACAACACACCTCACACATCAACACCACACCCACCACACACACCCCTGCACCCACAAACACTTCAAACACCATGCACCATGACAGCACAGAAAATGCCACAATTCACAGAGAGTGAGTTGACAGTCATGGTAAATGAGATAGTGAGAGTGGAACCACAACTGTTTGGTAGCCTGGTCCAACAGACATCATTAGCCACAAGGACACAAATGTGGGAAAGGATAGTTCAAAGGGTCAATGCAGTAGGGACCACCCTGGATCCAGGAAGGAGATCATGAAGCGGTGGCATGATCTGAAGAGGGTTGTCAAAGAGAGGAGGAGCAAGAACTGGGAGTTGGCTAACCAGACTGGCAATGACCTTCCCATCTCACAGAAAACATTTACACTATGGTAGGAGAAGGTGCTTGCCATACTGCATCCCGAGAGTCTCACAGGAGTAGCTGGGGGAATGGAGGTTGGTAAGAGCAAACAAATGGCAACCAACACACTGATAAGTATTTCCTTGCACAACCCAAACACCATTGCATTGTTCACCCTCACCTAACAGGTAGCTAGCCATCTTGCTTGGGAGGCTTGTTTGGTGGTGGGAGATCTGTACCACAACTCCCACCATGCCCCCTGACCCACACCCCAGCAGCATGGAGCCCTCCCCCACCCAGGAGCATGTGTCAGCCATTGCACTGTTCACCCTCACCTGACAGGTAGGTAGCCATCCTCACTGGGAGGCTTGTTTGGGGGTGGGAGGGCTGTACCACGACTCACACCATGCCCCCTGTCCCACACCTGAGCAGGATAAGGGCCTCCCCCACCCAGGAACATGTGTCAGCCCTTGTACTGTTCACCCTCACCTAATAGGTAGGTAGCCATCCTCACTGGGAGGCTTGTTTGGGGGTGGGAGGGCTGTACTATGACTCACACCATGCCCCCTGTCCCACACCCCAGCAGCATTGAGGGCTCCCCCACCCAGGAGCATGTGATGTGTCAGCCCTTGCACTGTTCACCCTCACCTAACAGGTAGATAGCCATCCTCACTGTGAGGCCTGTTTGGGGAGGGTGGCCTGCACTACAACTCCCACTATGCCCCCTGTCCGACTCCCCAGCAAGATGGAGCCCTCCTCCACCTAGGAGCATGTGTCAGCCATTGCACTGTTCACCCTTACCTAACAGGTAGGTAGCCATCCTCACTGGGAGGATTGGTTTGGGGGTGGGGGGCTGTACCATGACTTCCACCATGCCCCCTGTCTCACAACTGAGCAGGATAGGGGCCTCCCCTACCCAGTAACATGTGGCAGCCAATGCACTGTTCACCCTCACCTAAAAGGTAGTTAGCCATCCTCACTGGGAGGCTTGTTTGGGGGTGGGAGGGCTGTACCACAACTCACACCATTCCCCCTGTCCCACACCCCAGCAGCATTGAGGGCTCCCCCACCCAGGAGAATGTGTCAGCCATTGCAGTGTTCACCCTCACTTCACAGGTATGTAGCCATCCATACTGGGGGGCCTGTTTGGGGAGGGTGGCCTGCACTACTACTCCCACGATGCCCCCTGTCCCACTTCCCAGTAAGATGGAGCCCTCCCCCACCCAGGAACATGTGTCAGCCATTGCACTGTTCACCCTCACCTAACAGGTAGGTAGCCATCCTCACTTGGAGGCTTGTTTGGGGGTGGAATGGCTGTACCTTGACTCACAACATGCCCCATATCCCACACCCCAGCAGCATTGAGGGCTCCCCCACCCAGGAGCCCATGGAAGCCATTGCACTGTTTGCCAAACACACTTACAGGTAGGTAGCCATCTTTACTGGTCTGGCTCTTTGTTGGTGTGAGACCTACATCACTACACACTGTACCAATTGCATGCAATGCATTGATACCTGATGAGTAATTGATTTTTCTCTGCACCATGTAATAACACCCACTATTGCTCTTAACAATAATAGTGAAGTTGTCTCAATTGTGTAGTGTACAGACAGCGGATGACATGCAGCTAACAGAACACTTGCACCGAGCCCAACACTGACCATTCCCCATCTAATCCACAGGTGATGAATAACTCGCTTATGAGGACAACAATGACCAGCAGAGCCAGTCTCCACCCCCGTACATGGACTCCCGGATGTTTAGTCCCAGCATAGTGTAGACCATGTGCTCCAGGCCGGCCCATCTGGTGTGCCAAGGACTAACAGGACCCAGGACCCCATCCTCCCCACTACCACGTCTGCTGCACCAACAACAGCACAGCAGACCCCTGAAGTCACGTATGAAGTGTGAGAGTGGAGAAGTGTGGCTCAATGGTTAGAGCAGGCAGACCTCGATGCAGAGCTCTGGCCAAGGACCAGGGTTCGATTCCTGCCCCGGCGGGTCTCGGGCTCATTAATTACCCTGACCCGATATTCTCGCCTCAGTGCCTATTCTGATCATGGGTCCCACGCTGCAACTCTGGGCAATAGCTTGCTTAGTCTCCACAACGGCCGCCACAACGCGAGGGATGCCTGGTCTGCGCCATGGGGGTGCCCAGGAGTGGACACTTCACTGGGAAAGCCAGGAAGGGTTCCCTTGCGGTATTCGTACAAGCGCCAGGAAACCCACTGCGGGTAGCTGTGCGCTATACAAGTACAAAAACATTTACAAAAACATTTACATTTACATGAACAGGTCCAGGGACAAAGTGGCCGGTCTGACGAACTATTACGTGAGCTCATGCTGCTGATGAGGTCCATCGACACCCATTGGTCAAATGGTGGACCTCATGGCCCAGCAAGTGGCGTTGCTGAGGGACGGGCCTTTGTACCAAACAACACCTCCACCGCCCTCTATTGTGCTGCAGGATGACAGTGCACCATCCTCTCCTGTGGCCACGGTGAGGGGTGAGTCCTCAAACGCCGCTGGTAATGCAGCAGGCCCCCCGCCAAAGTGATCAAGGGGGCGTCTAAAGAAGAGCCTGGGAGTCTCTGGAGGCAAAGCACCAGCCACACGCCAGTCACGGAGCCAGCCCTGATGTCAACCCTCTTCCCCACTGCATTGACTGTTTGGACTGTCCTTCCTCACACTGCCTTGTGAATGGCACCTGTCTGTTGGACTGAATCATCACATCCATGTGGTGTCTACTCTTGCATCTCATCTACCATGACTGTCAACTCACTGCTCCTTCCCCACCTTCATGTAAATATGCCCTCACTCCTCACATGTCCACTTTGTAAATAAAATAGCTGACACACTTGAATTTGTGCTGTCTTGTTTTTGGTGCCATATTTACAGTGTTGAAAATGTCCATGATGTATCCAAAATATGTACAGTATGTAGGGCTGGATAATTTTGAAGCACCTAGGGAGACACAACAGAACAACAGTCACTGGTGTCAGTGTGCCATCACAGACATAACACTACACAAAACATTCACATAAGTCCTGTCAAGGCTGCGGAATCTTGACTTGAGCAGCCCAAAAGTCCGTTCATTGACACGTCGGGTCCTGTCATGGGCCTCATTGTACATGACGTCAGCTGCGGTCCTAGGATTCTGTTGTGTCAAATATGGAGGCCAGGCCAGGGGTGGCACAATACATGCTGCAGCCCCTGGTAGGCCTTGGAAACACCTATGCCCTTGGTACCTAGGGTACACTGTTACAGGGGCCTATAAGGTGAACCAATTCCAATTGTGTTATGCACCTAAGGTACATGGAGTCCATTTTAGGGAGAGAGCAATCAGCCTGGGGCCCTGAATAGCAGGATCCCAGGCCAATTATGTCAAAAACCAGCTAAACACCAGGCAAAAAGTTTGGGGGTAACAATAGTCAGATATCCACCTTCCTACACCCATATCCATACCACATCTACAATCTAGGAGGACATGTGATCATACATTTCTCACCCACATCCTCAACTCCTCCATCAAGTCAGCAACGTTGCAGAAAAGTGGAAG
Source organism: Lissotriton vulgaris (assembly GCF_964263255.1). Taxonomy (NCBI): domain Eukaryota; kingdom Metazoa; phylum Chordata; class Amphibia; order Caudata; family Salamandridae; genus Lissotriton; species Lissotriton vulgaris. Next base: position 248,467 of record NW_028245529.1, read on the forward strand.
CATGATGCAGTCACAGCCCTTCTTAAAAAACCATTGGCTGATCCCAATAAACTGAGCAACTTGCGTCCCATCTCCCCACAACTGTACCTATCAAAGATTATAGAGAAAGCAATCAACAAGGAACTCACCAAACACCTGGATCTGCACAATCTTCTTGACCGCTCACATTGAGGTTTCTGCAGCAATCACAGCAAAGAGACAGCATATCACCACCACAGCTGAGATCTGCACCCTCCTAGATTTAGGAGAAACCCCAGCATAATACTGCTGGACCTCTTGGCAGCATTCAACACTATGTCAGACTCCAACCTCATCAAAAGATTACACGACACAGGCTTCCAAATCCCAGCCCTTGAATGGATATGCTCTTTCCTCACAAAGAATACTCAGAGAGTCAGATTCCCCCTGATCTGCGGTTCCCTCAAGGATAACTCATCAGCTACACGCTGCCTCACATGTAGATGACACCACTTGCTGACTTCATCAGATATCACAACATCTCCTACTCAGATGGCATGCAACTCATTCCGTCTATGCCAGACCAATCCCCCACAACCAGATCTAACTTCACAAAATGCATCATCTATGTTGCAGAATGGATGAGAAGCAACTGCCTGAAACTCAACACAGATGGGACAGAAGTGCTGATCTAGTGGAACAAAAACTAGCCCTGGGAATTCACCTGGTGCCCATCAGAGCTTGATCCTACTCCATCGCCCACCAACCACTAAGCAGCCAGGGGATCATATCGGATGACAAACTCAACAATGGGGGAGAGTAAACTCCACATTCCTTCAAATAGAAGAAAATAAATTCTTAAAAAGAGTGTTGGCAGTACCTAATTCAACAGCCAATACTATAGTACACAAAGAGTTGGCAGCACCTTATATAAATGATACTATTAGTATAATGAGACTCACATTTTGGCTAGGGTTGTGAACAAATGAAGAGACAAAATTTACTACGGATATAATAAAGGATTGCCTGGCCCTGGATCATTGGAAAAAAGTCCCATGGCTTGAATATATACAAAATATACTATTATACTTTATGATAGACTTTGATAAAGGGGACCCGTCAGTTATACAAGACATCAGTAAAAACAAGCTGAAGTCTAGATATACCTCGGATAGGGATTGCATTAGCTTAGAACTGATGAGGCTAGACAAAAATATAGTGTTACCATCTATTGTCAAATTCCCTCTGTTCTGAGTATACAGACATACCTTACAATGATTGGAAATATTCAGAACAGATTCTATTTAACAAGGTTAATATTGGGCACAATACACTATATAACCGCATTTCGGGAAAAAGAAAAGGAACCTTATAACCTACCTAACTGTCCATGTAATGGAAAAAACCCTAAGTCCACTCTACATTTTGTATTATTCTGCACCTTGTATAGCAATATTTGGAAATCTGTTTTAAAACCACTTTTCCTAACTAATAGGCTGTATAACTATAAAAATGCTTTTAACTTCCTATATAGTCTGGATAACATGAAGACTGTTTACACTGTTATTCGCTTCATAGTAAGGGTGGTTAGGAAAATAAAAAGGAATAAACACACTTAGATGTATTATTATATGAGAAACCAGATGAGAGTAAGTAGTTGCGTTATAAACAAGAGCAGAGATCAAATTTTTAGACTTAGTTTTAATCACCTTGTATAGTTGTTTTAATATGCAGTTTTGCAAATTATGCATTTGTTTGTACAAAGTCTATTTTATCTTGTATATACTGTACTGTAACGTGAGAGAAGAAGTAAAACTAGACACAAATTATTTTAATGAATTTGTATTACATAAATTTTTAGCATTTTAATTTTTAATACATTCTGCACTGACTTGCTCTTGAATATGATATATCTACTGCAGCATTTAATAATGTTTTATGGAATGTCTTGTGAAGTATGTATTTTGCTATACAACTATTGTATGCTATTAGTCCTCCCTTGATTTTTAAACATAACTTGATATTTGATCCCTTCATATCTCTACAAAAATCAACTGGAAACGATCCTGAATTTTAAATTTGTACATCGCACCCTTGATCTTTCTTTTTTCTGTTTTTATTAGTAAGCTTTTATGGATGTATAATTTACACTGAATAAAGCTGTTTTGACTTGACTTGACTTGACAAACTCAACATGGCTACTCAGGTGAATGCAGTCAGCTTCTCAAAGCTTCCACATGCTACACATCCTTAAAAACTCTTCAAATTACCAAAAGCACCACACATACCATCTCTCAAGCCCAAATCACCAGCAGGCTTGACTATGACAACGCATTCTATGCCAAAATCCCAAACCACCTTCTCCAACATCTTCAGACCATCTAAAAAGTTGCTGCAAGACACGTCCAAGACCTGTCCTGGCGCATCCACATCACGCCTCACCTCAGAGATCGTTGGTTGCTGATACACAAACGCTGCTAACACAAACTCTTGATCCATGCATACAGGTCACTGCACAACATTGGACCAGCATACCTCAACTGCTGCCTCCACTTCAACAGCCCACAAGTCACCTTCGCTCTGCCTCTCTCTTTCTTGTATACACATCCACAGACGCAGAAAAAGAGGGCTAGCCTTCTGTCACTTCACACCCAAAACATGGAACAACCTCCTTCTCCTTGCTTCCAGAATTCCATAAGAAGCTGAAGACATTGTTCTTCATTTATGACCCATTCATATGAACTTCACACCTGCTTCAGCATCTGGATACCCCTCGGGGGATTAGTCACATGTCACAAATTCCTGTAACTTAACATAACATGCCCAGAAACCCTGCCTTCCGGACAAATGGGATCCAGCCTGTGGCTATTTCCTTCAGGTACTGCACCTAGGGCCATCCTGTAACAAAGCTCTGGGGTGCAGGATAAACAGCCTCAAGAACGAAAGGTCATGCCCTCCTGGTATTTTTTGAAAGCAGCTCCTGTACCCTTGCCCTATGTACCATCCTGCTGCCAGCAGTAGTGATAAATAATATTCTGTGGCCATGCCCTGTGAGTACGGAACCTGAGGAAGAGCCTGTCATTGGCAGGTTTGGCACTTTTCACTTTTCAACCAATGACTGATCACGTAGTGACAGGTAACAAACACTTAGGGCCCCATTAAGATAGCGTGCGGAAAATCACCCCGACCGCCATGGATATGTAAAACAACTGCCGGGACCATGGATAAACCGGCGTTCAAATTAGGATCAACCTCCAAAAAAGACTGACCGTGGCTGTAGCGGGCAAACAAAAACCGCCCAACGTGGGCGGTGATGTCTAAAAACCAACCGCGGTGGTCAGAAACACAGCGGGAAAGGTACAACCCGCCGCAAGCAAAGCGAAGACACCGCAAAGGAAATTAGGATATCCCCGACATTCCCGCGGTGCGAAGCGCTGTTTCCGACCGCCGCAGTCGCACACAGGAGTGAATGGGAGAGACAGCGGAAGAGCTGCAGCATAGCCACCGCAGCGGACGGTACATGAAAAACATGGCGGACAATGCCAAAACACCGCAACAATGCCAAACCTAGCGCAAATCAAAGTAGCTATGCCCTCCAAATACACAAAACACATACCATTGAAAAAACAAATGCCCAAAAAAAGATACAATTCCCAGGACAACACCCACAACACACCTCACAGCAAAATCCCATTTGAACACACCCACAAAGCAGAGTATAAAATCAGCCCCTTTACTGACCACAATCCTTTGCAACACTCCAGAAGAGAAGGCAATACACCACATCTGACAGGAGAGGCAAAAGAACACAGCACACACACCACCACCACCACCACCACCCCCATCACTACTACCATCACACCAGCACCAACAATCCCCCAACACACAACACACCTCACACATCAACACCACACCCACCACACACACCCCTGCACCCACAAACACTTCAAACACCATGCACCATGACAGCACAGAAAATGCCACAATTCACAGAGAGTGAGTTGACAGTCATGGTAAATGAGATAGTGAGAGTGGAACCACAACTGTTTGGTAGCCTGGTCCAACAGACATCATTAGCCACAAGGACACAAATGTGGGAAAGGATAGTTCAAAGGGTCAATGCAGTAGGGACCACCCTGGATCCAAGAAGGAGATCATGAAGCGGTGGCATGATCTGAAGAGGGTTGTCAAAGAGAGGAGGAGCAAGAACTGGGAGCTGGCTAACCAGACTGGCAATGACCTTCCCATCTCACAGAAAACATTTACACTCTGGTAGGAGAAGGTGCTTGCCATACTGCATCCCGAGAGTCTCACAGGAGTAGCTGGAGGAATGGAGGTTGGTAAGAGCAAACAAATGGCAACCAACACACTGATAAGTATTTCCTTGCACAACCCAAACACCATTGCATTGTTCACCCTCACCTAACAGGTAGCTAGCCATCTTGCTTGGGAGGCTTGTTTGGTGGTGGGAGATCTGTACCACAACTCCCACCATGCCCCCTGACCCACACCCCAGCAGCATGGAGCACTCCCCCACCCAGGAGCATGTGTCAGCTATTGCATTTTTCACCAAACAACGTTACAGGTAGGTAGCCATCTTGCTTAGGAGGCTTGTTTGGGGGTGGGAGGCCTGCACTCCTACTCACAGCATGCCCCCTGTCCCACACCCCAGCAGCATGTAGCACTCCCTCCCACCCAGGAGCAGCTGGAAGCCAGTGCACTGTTTACCAAACAAACTTACAGGTAGGTAACCATCTTGCTTGGGAGGTTTGTTTGAGGGCGGGAGGTCTGTACCACAAATCCCATCATGCTCCCTGTCCCACACCTGAGCAGGATAGAGGCCTCCCCCACCCATGAGCATGTGTAAGCCATTGCATAGTTCACCCTCACCTAACAGGTAGGCAGCCATCTTCCCTGTACTGGCTGATTGGGGGTGGGTGGCCTGCACTACTACTCCCACCATGCCCCCTGTCCCACTCCCCAGCAAGATGGAGCCCTCCCCCACCCAGGAGCATGTGTCAGCCATTGCACTGTTCACCCTCACCTGACAGGTAGGTAGCCATCCTCACTGGGAGGCTTGTTTGGGGGTGGGAGGGCTATACCACGACTCACACCATGCCCCTGTCCCACACCTGAGCAGGATAGAGGCCTCCCCCACCCAGGAACATGTGTCAGCCCTTGTACTGTTCACCCTCACCTAATAGGTAGGTAGCCATCCTCACTGGGAGGCTTGTTTGGGGGTGGGAGGGCTGTACTATGACTCACACCATTCCCCCTGTCCCACACCCCAGCAGCATTGAGGGCTCCCCCACCCAGGAGCATGTGATGTGTCAGCCCTTGCACTGTTCACCCTCACCTAACAGGTAGATAGCCATCCTCACTGTGAGGCCTGTTTGGGGAGGGTGGCCTGCACTACAACTCCCACTATGCCCCCTGTCGCACTCCCCAGCAAGATGGAGCCCTCCTCCACCTAGGAGCATGTGTCAGCCATTGCACTGTTCACCCTCACCTAACAGGTAGGTAGCCATCCTCACTGGGAGGATTGGTTTGGGGGTGGGGGGCTGTACCATGACTTCCACCATGCCCCCTGTCTCACACCTGAGCAGGATAGGGGCCTCCCCTACCCAGGAATATGTGGCAGCCAATGCACTGTTCGCCCTCACCTAAAAGGTAGTTAGCCATCCTCACTGGGAGGCTTGTTTGGGGGTGGGAGGGCTGTACCACAACTCACACCATTCCCCCTGTCCCACACCCCAGCAGCATTGAGGGCTCCCCCACCCAGGAGTATGTGTCAGCCATTGCACTGTTCACCCTCACTTAACAGGTATGTAGCCATCCATACGGGGGGGCCTGTTTGGGGAGGGTGGCCTGCACTACTACTCCCACGATGCCCCCTGTCCCACTTCCCAGTAAGATGGAGCCCTCCCCCACCCAGGAACATGTGTCAGCCATTGCACTGTTCACCCTCACCTAACAGGTAGGTAGCCATCCTCACTTGGAGGCTTGTTTGGAGGTGGGATGGCTGTAACTTGACTCACAACATGCCCCATATCCCACACCCCAGCAGCATTGAGGGCTCCCCCACCCAGGAGCCCATGGAAGCCATTGCACTGTTTGCCAAACACACTTACAGGTAGGTAGCCATCTTTACTGGTCTGGCTCTTTGTTGGTGTGAGACCTACATCACTACACACTGTACCAATTGCATGCAATGCATTGATACCTGATGAGTAATTGATTTTTCTCTGCACCATGTAATAACACCCACTATTGCTCTTAACAATAATAGTGAAGTTGTCTCAATTGTGTAGTGTACAGACAGCGGATGACATGCAGCTAACAGTACACTTGCACCGAGCCCAACACTGACCATTCCCCATCTAATCCACAGGTGATGAATAACTCGCTTATGAGGACAACAATGACCAGCAGAGCCAGTCTCCACCACCGTACATGGACTACCGGATGTTTAGTCCCAGCATAGTGTAGACCATGTGCTCCAGGCCGGCCCATCTGGTGTGCCAAGGACTAACAGGACCCAGGACCCCATCCTCCCCACTACCACGTCTGCTGCACCAACAACAGCACAGCAGACCCCTGAAGTCACGTATGAAGTGTGAGAGTTGAGAAGTGTGGCTCAATGGTTAGAGCAGGCAGACCTCGATGCAGAGCTCTGGCCAAGGACCAGGGTTTGATTCCTGCCCCGGCGGGTCTCGGGCTCATTAATTACCCTGACCCGATATTCTCGCCTCAGTGCCTATTCTGATCATGGGTCCCACACTGCAACTCTGGGCAATAGCTTGCTTAGTCTCCACAACGGCCGCCACAACGCGAGGGATGCCTGGTCTGCGCCATGGGGGTGCCCAGGAGTGGACACTTCACTGGGAAAGCCAGGAAGGGTTCCCTTGCGGTATTCGTACAAGCGCCAGGAAACCCACTGCGGGTAGCTGTGCGCTATACAAGTACAAAAACATTTACAAAAACATTTACATTTACATGAACAGGTCCAGGGACAAAGTGGCCGGTCTGACGAACTATTACGTGAGCTCATGCTGCTGATGAGGTCCATCGACACCCATTGGTCAAATGGTGGACCTCATGGCCCAGCAAGTGGCGTTGCTGAGGGACGGGCCTTTGTACCAAACAACACCTCCACCGCCCTCTATTGTGCTGCAGGATGACAGTGCACCATCCTCTCCTGTGGCCACGGAGAGGGGTGAGTCCTCAAACGCCGCTGGTAATGCAGCAGGCCCCCCGCCAAAGTGATCAAGGGGGCGTCTAAAGAAGAGCCTGGGAGTCTCTGGAGGCAAAGCACCAGCCACACGCCAGTCACGGAGCCAGCCCTGATGTCAACCCTCTTCCCCACTGCATTGACTGTTTGGACTGTCCTTCCTCACACTGCCTTGTGAATGGCACCTGTCTGTTTGACTGAATCATCACATCCATGTGGTGTCTACTCTTGCATCTCATCTACCATGACTGGCAACTCACTGCTCCTTCCCCACCTTCATGTAAATATGCCCTCACTCCTCACATGTCCACTTTGTAAATAAAATAGCTGACACACTTGAATTTGTGCTGTCTTGTTTTTGGTGCCATATTTACAGTGTTGAAAATGTCCATGATGTATCCAAAATATGTACAGTATGTAGGGCTGGATAATTTTGAAGCACCTAGGGAGACACAACAGAACAACAGTCACTGGTGTCAGTGTGCCATCACAGACATAACACTACACAAAACATTCACATAAGTCCTGTCAAGGCAGCGGAATCTTGACTTGAGCAGCCCAAAAGTCCGTTCATTGACACGTCGGGTCCTGTCATGGGCCTCATTGTACATGACGTCAGCTGCGGTCCTGGGATTCTGTAGTGAGCTCAGCAGCCATGGACGGCTGGGATATGCAGAGTCACCTGTGAATGACAAACACACATTGCAGTGTTGCACAGGCAGGGGGCAGCAGGTCACACACACACAGCACACCATATCACTAGGCATACTCACCCACAATCCAAGCACGCTCAGGAAGCAGATTTGCCATCATCCGGGGCACCATGCTGGTCCTCAGGATGTACGAATCATCGGCAGAGCCGGGGAATCTTGCACACACATGTGATATGGTCATGTCCGCAAGGCACACCACCTGCACATTTATCAAATGATAATGTTTGCGATTTCAAAAAATGTGCTCAGTTGCCTGTGGTGGCACCAGACCTACATGGGTGCAATCGATGGCACCAACAGCACGGGGTTGTGTCCAAGGGGATAGAAGTCACCCTTCACACCGGCCATTTCTGCTCCCCTGGGAAAATGTATGTATCAATCCTTACATATCATTATGGCTGTAAGAACATCCCTCAGCACCATGCTGAACATGGGTTGCGAACTTGCGACATCTCTACAGCGCCGGCCACGGACTCCTGGAAGGAACCAGTTGCAAAAAAATGGAGGGCTGCCATCACTTTGTATGTGGGTGTGAATGCTGTTGGGTAGTGGCGACGAGGCTGAAGGTGGGGTTCCGACAGATCAAAAAGGGTCTTCTGGGTCGGTCTGTCGAGGCGGAATTTGCGAATGATCGCTATATCCTCCATGACCACCAGCACTGTCAGGTGACGTATGAGATTAGGCCTCCTCCTAGTTGAGTTGTAAATGTTCAAATGTCAATGACAACCATCATGAGGTGTCCACAGCACATAACGTTAAGGATGTCACGCAAAAACAAAGACTGCCATGAGAGATGCGTGGCACACCAGGTTACATGGGTGGACATTTGAGACACACAGAGGGCACACCTCTCCATTTACAATATACAAGTGCCGCAAACAACACATAGGCCAATGGGAATGCACACATACAGAACACCACATTCCACATGTGCACGCCTCGTACCGTACCATCCACGAAAGGGTGTCAAATGACCATGACTGGCTCATACCCACCTGCTGTACCTGTCACACCTCAATGCATTATGTGAACTTGGCACACATCAAGAGCCCAATGATCACAGTATATGGAAAACTGTCACTTGTGTGCATGAGTTGATATGGTAGCACAAGTAAGTAACAACACCATACAGTGAGACAAGCCTTGACTAGGTCAGCACTGAGTCACAAGAGATTGATTTGTCACACATCATTGACATCAGCTTAACACTGTGAAGCTTCATCAAACATCAAATGCATAAGTGACATTGCAGGCACCACAGACCAATGTGCGTCACACATAACGTACAACCACCTGTGCATTATATGGAATAAAGGCATTTTGTGCACAATGATGTGCCCTTAACCATTTTGGTGCTGTGTACTGAAGCAGTGTTCACGATTGACATTGCCATTACATGTGCCCAAAATCGCTGCAGCTACTACCTGGCCATGGCGGTGTGACACCAGTACCACCCCCTTCACAAGTGCGGTAGCCATTGGTATGGAGACATGGGAAGATGGCGGTGGGCATGCGCCACCACCCAAATCGCGGTAGCTACCACCTGGCTACGGCGGTGTAACACCAGCACCACCCCTTCACAAGTGTGGTAGCCATTGGCATGGAGACATGGGTAGATGGCGGTGGGCATGCGCCGCCACCCAAATCGCGGTAGCTACCACCTGTCCACGGCGGTGTGACACCAGCATCACCCCCTTCACAAGTGCGGTAGCCATTGGCATGGAGACATGGATAGATGGCGGTGGGCATGCGCTGCCGCCCAAATCGTGGTATCTACCGCCTGGCCACGGTGGTGTGGCACCAGCACCACCCCCTTCACAAGTGCGGTAGCCATTGGCATGGAGACATGGGTAGATGGCGGTGGGCATGTGCCGCCACCAAAATCGCGGTAGCCACCGCCTGGCCACGGCGATGCGACACCACCATGGGGCAATGCCTACAGCCAATGGGAGTGATGATTGCAGTGGCATGATGCACAGTCATTGGATGCGGTCATTGGATGGGTTTGAAAGATGCACCATCGCGGTAGCGCACCCCGGGCCCCTGCGGTGCATCACCGCCATGAGGCATTGCCTAGAGCCAATGGGAGCGATGATTGTGGTGGCATGATGCACATTTGAAAATTGCAGAAGGCATGCTCTGCCACCGCGGAGGCAGTCATTGATTGGGTTTGAAAGATGCACCATCGCGGTAGCACAGCCCGGGCCCCTGCGGAGCATCACCGCCATTGGTCATTGCCTACAGCCGATGGAAGCGATGATTGCGGTGGTATGATGCACATTTGAAAATCGCAGAAGGCGTGCTCCGCCACCACAGAGGCGGCATTGGATGCTTTTGAATGAGGCAGACCGGGGCAACCAATTGTTGCAGCTTTGTACCTTACAAACGACCCCAAAGCTTGATTTTTAAAGAACTGTAAATATTTTAACCGGGTCGGTTTTAGAGATCCTGTTGGCCCTACCTTTGGTGCAAGCACTACTTTGCCCAGGGTGGCCTCACACCCCCTCCTCAGCTGGAAAGCCTCGCTAGTTCCGGCGCGCGGCGCTGAATTCATTTTGGGCGCCATCTTGGGTAGGGGTAGGATCGCGGTCTAGTTGATCGGCGATCCCACCCTCCTCACGCCCCCTACACTGGATATAAACATCAAAGTCCCCCGTCCGTGCAGCGGGCGGGCGCAGCGGGCGCGCCGGCGGCGCGCCAAAGGCAAGCCCGTCTGCGCCCGTCCGCGACCGGACGGGACCAGGGGCCACATCCCCTGTGCGAGGTGGTACAGAGCGGGGCAGATCGATGAGGTACGATGCTATCACACTAAAAAACTTAATGCCTCCGATCAATCACATCTGCCAGCACTCTATCCTCCCGGACTTTCCACCCGGGGTCTGTCTACATTGTAAATATTCATTGACCAGCTATCTAGATAAGTCCCCTTCTAGCAAAATCTACAAAATGTTTCTTCTAAATTGCCGGTCACTGACCAAACATGCCACACAAATGTCTCTCTTGCTGGAGGAAAATGAACCAGATGCAATATTTCTGATGGAGACTTGGTTAAGAGACGCCTCTGACATGGATATCACCTCTATTCTGCAAATGGGATATACCTTGCAGAGATTGGACAGATCAGAAGGTAGAGGAGGAGGCCTAGGCATCCTTCATAAAAATCATTACCTCTGTAGAACCTCATCGGCCGATATTTCTAACTGTGAGAGCATGCTATTCACTCTTGAACTTTCACCCACAGATTCATTCTCTGGTGTACTTGTCTATCGCCCCCCCCAATCAAATAGGGGATTTCACTGAATCACTCCAGTCAAAAATAGCTAACTCTGTGGGTAGTAGATCCAATTTCTCTGTATTAGGAGATATAAATATTCACTTAGATGATCCTAACAACGCCATGGCTAAGGCATTTCTGGACAGTATGGCAGCTCTCCAGATTACACAGAAAGGCTTTGTGCCTACGCATGAAAAGGGCCACCTTCTTGACTGTGTTTTTAGCAATGATAATAGACTAGAAGTAGGGACCCCATTACCTCTTACCTGGACAGACCACTGTCTAGTACCTATTCAGTGGACTCCAGCCACGCCAACTCAGTCCTCTCCTCGTACAACCCTTCTTGGAAGAGACTGGTCCAAAGTCTCTCCAGACCAATGGGCCAATTTACTCTCGGCCGCTCCCCCCCAAAGGGCAACAGACCCTGCAGTACAATATGAGAACTACATCAAATGGTTGTGCACAGCCTTGGACTCTATCGCACCTATCAAAGCTCTTAAGGAAAAAACTAAGTCCAAGGAATCACCTTGGTACACTCTTGAACTTAAAGAACTAAAAAGGGCATGTAGAAGATCTGAAAGAAACTGGAGGATTTCCCGTAGTAAGAAAGACAAAACCACACACCTTGAAGCTATCAAAAAATATAAATTAGAAATCAGACGAACCAAAACCTTATACGTCGAGGAAAAAATTCTAACGGCCTCCAACTCTTCTAGAGAAATCTTTCAGATAGCAAAATTCCTGGTTGATATCCCCATGGTTCTTGCTGATCCGAGTACAGCTCAGGCCCGCTGTGAAAGTCAAGCTGAGTACTTCCACAGCAAAATACAAAAAATTGCCTCTGCCTTTAGCTCACCTAATTTATCCCAGGATACTGGAACCAGCTTACCGAACACCACGACTCCAAAACTAGATGAGTTTCCACTGCTGGATGAGAACTCACTTGCGACCATTATGACGAAAATAAAATCCGGATCTCCTACAGACCCTGCCCCTCCCTATCAGTTAGTAAAAATTGAGAACATCATCAAACCTGTCATCCTCAATTTATTAAATTCATCTATTTCCACAGGTTCAGTACCTACTGCATGGAAATGTGCACAGGTTAGGGCTTTGCTGAAGAAACCCACTCTGGATCCGGGTAATATGGCCAACTATCGGCCTATTTCCCTCCTTCCGTGGATCAGCAAACTCCTAGAAAAACATGTCAATTCATCTATCACTCAATTTTTAGAGAACCATCATCTTCTCCACGACTCCCAAGCGGGTTTTCGCCCAAAATTGGGAACTGAGGCGGCCCTTCTGGCGGTAACTGAGCTGGCCAGGAAGCAAATGGATCAAGGCGGCACTACAGCAATTATGTTGCTTGACCTCAGTGCCGCTTTCGACACCGTTAACACCAACATTCTTCTTTACCGCCTCAATCAGATGGGAATTTCTGGGAAGGCCATGCATTGGCTCCAGTCGTTCCTGGAGAATCGATCTTTCAGGGTAGTGGAGGGTACCACTTACTCAAAAGTCTGGCCCTTGGATCAAGGTGTACCTCAGGGCTCTTCATTGAGCCCTACTCTTTTTAATATTTACATGCAGCCGTTAGCCGACATAGTGCACTCCTTCGGCATTGATATAATAACCTACGCCGATGATACACAATTAGTTGTATCTATGAATCAGGCAGATTCTTCCCCGTCCAACTTAAGTAACTGTTTGGTAGCGGTGGCTCAATGGATGGCCATCTCGCATTTAAAATTAAATGGCGAGAAAACTGAGCTCATGGTGCTGGGCAATCCAACCATTCCCAGCCCTCTGTCAGATTGGCCACCATGCATGGGGCCCATACCCCAACCAAAGTACCACATAAAGAGCTTAAGCATCTGGATGGACTCCAACCTCAGCTTTATGCAGCAGGCTACCACTCTCTCTGCCACATGCTTTGGGCTAATGCGTATGCTGAGAAAAGTGCTGCCTCTTCTCCCTTTTGAAGCCCGCAGAATAATGGTTCAAGCCATTATCCTGTCCCGTTTAGATTACGGGAACTCATTATATCTAGGTGCCCCCGCATTTACAATCAAAAAGCTACAGGTGATCCAGAATGCTGCAGCTTGCCTCCTGCTGGGCCTCAACAAACGAGAGTCAGCCACCACTGCCCTGAGGAAACTGCACTGGCTCCCTGTTAAGGCCAGAGTGCTATTTAAATCTCTTTGCTTTATGCACAAAGCTATGTGGAAGAATGCCCCCACTATGATCTGTTCCTTGGCAAAACCCTATCTTCCTCACAGATCCCTAAGATCCAGCACTGCCTTTCTGGCTACTGTCAGTAAAATCAGACGGACCAGATGGGGCGGACGCTCCTTCTTCTGGAATGCCGCGAAGGAATGGAACTCCCTGCCCACCTCCCTTCGCAGTGAACCTAGCCTTTTAAAGTTTCGGAAGGATCTGAAAACGTATCTGTTTATTTAATCTCCTCCCTTTTAGTATGACGGTACTTAGCGCTACGAGGCCTCCGGGTTGTTTGCGCTCTACAAAACCCGATTAATAAATAATAATAATAAATCGGTGGGAGTAAGCCTCATAATCCACTGTTCAAAAAGCCTGTTGGATGGGACCCTCTCCTGCTGCTGCCTGAAGAGCCTGCTGCCTGGGACCCTCTCCTGCTGCTGCCTGAAGAGCCTGCTGCCTGGGACCCTCTCCTGCTGCTGCCTGAAGGGCCTGCTGCCTGGGACCCTCTCCTGCTGCTGCCTGAAGAGCCTGCTGTCTGGGATCCTCTCCTGCTGCTGCCTCAAGAGCCTGCTGCCTGGGACCCTCTCTTGCTGCTGCCTGAAGAGCCTGCTGCCTGGGACACTCTCCTGCTGCTGCCTGAAGAGCCTGCTGCCTGGGACCATCTCCTACTGCTGCCTCAAGAGCATGCTGCCTGGGACCCTCTCCTGCTGCTGCCTCAAGAGCTTGCTGCCTGGGACCCCTCACATCAACCACAGGTGTTCCATGTCCACAGGGATGGCAAGGACAGAAAGGTCTGTGCCATTCCATTCACAAGCGAGGAGCTGGAGGTCCTAGTGTACGAGGTGCTGGCATAGTACCCAAGGGTGTATAGGTGGCCCCAATGTAGTGGCAAGTTATATATAAAGGGAGCTGTAGGGCGTGGGGTGTCAGACATGTATGGGACTGGTGATGTCTGTGAGCCACTGATGGGGTTCAGTGCAGTCCTCCTGCATGTGTGTGTGAATTTCAGGTACCCTCTACGCTCTCATGTATGCATGCAATCACATCTGCTTGGCCCATGCAGAGTGCACTTGTGAGGTGTCCCCCAGTTTGGGATGGAGGGAGATTACAATAGGTCTTGAGTCTGGTTCTTGCCATTGTACTTATAGATGTTGGTACATGACACTGTGTAACTGCTTATTTACCCTTCTTTTCTTCCATACCTGCAGCTCAAGGTACACCAGCGTATGGCCATGTGAAGGGCCATTGCAGCAAAGGTGCGAGCCCTGGGGGTATCCAACCGACGACGCACCCACTGCCACAAGAGGTGGGACGACATCAGCCGGCTGGCAAAGAACGTGGCTGAGATGCCTTTTGGGCTGCAACCGCTCACTGGGCGTTTGGCACGGCGCAACTTAACACCACTGATGGCCCGCATTTTGGCAGTGACTAATCCTGAGCTGGATGCACATCTGAAGGAGCATCGCCAGCAAGGCAGGGGTGAGTATTTGGAGAGGGAGGGTGACTTTGGCTGGGAGCTGATGCATGTGTACAGGGCCTGTGACAGCGGTGGCCCATGTGAAGTTCATGTGGTGGTGCTGTACTATGTCATGTGAGTGGCTGCTGGGATGTGTGCTAGTGTCAGGCATTGGAACAAACCGGCCTTACAAAGCTGATCCTCCCTGCTGTGCTTTCCCATAGCCCGATGTGTTAGGATCCTCATGGTCATTCAGCATTGGGATAGTGTGGCGAATCTATTAGGGGTTGAACTGCAGGATGAATTCATGTATGCCTACTTTGCAAGCACCATGATTGGTGAGGCCGACACATCTGACAACAAGGTGACCCAGAGTACCAAATGGTGCTTGTTATGGCCTACTTGACATTGTGGACTGTATTGTCGGTCAGTGCTACTCTCGCCTGTGGTGGCGAGAGTAGCACTACAGCTGCACCAAAGGCCAGTGACAAAGAGCCCACCAGCGCATCTAAAGGGGACCGTAGTATACAGGAGGAATCCATGACTGAGACACAGAGTACTACGAAATCTGATGCCAGCGTTTATGCATCCATGTTGGCAGGCACTGGGGATGGGGAGTCTGCAACATCATCTACCACACAGCGGCCAGTGCCCAGCCTCCCATCCACTTCATCTGGTGCTGCCCGTGTCCATGTCAGTAAGAGGGGACGAGTTACATTCACACCTGGCACCGCTGAGCCTGCACCTGTCCCCCCTGCTGACCTCAGTGATGAGTCTGTGGAGCTCCTGCCCCAGCTTTGTGTGGGCTAGACCGCCTTGCTCAATGCCTTCAATGACCAAGACAAGACATTAGGCCAGGTGGTTGCCTACATGGAGGGCATACACTCTGACATGGGTGGGCTACACAGTACAGTCCAAGTTTTGTCATCCGCAGTGACGTCTACCCTTCAACAAGCACATGCTCCCATTCCAGCTCAGGTGCCTTCGTCCACCCCTCAGTAAGTGGCCACATCAGATGACAGTGACCACGGTTCGCATGCATCACAGACACGATACAGCACAAGGAGCACACTGCAGACACATTCCAAGTGGTCCCACCTACAGAAACCATCCCCACAGAAGAGCAGAGCCTCCCTAGAATGCAAGGACAAGAGCCCGTCAGGGAAGAGCAAGGCCGAAAAAGCAATGAGGCTGACATCAGGCTCACATGCCTCAGAGGCATCACCATCAAAGGACTCTCCTGTCCCTAAAACTTCACACAGAGCTAGGCGTGCAGTGTCTGTGCCCACTGAGGAGGTGTTTTATAGCAAGGGTACACCTAGGAAGGGCACAGGGCAACGTCCCCCACCACATCAATTCCTAGCCCAGTGAAGCAGGTGGAGGAAGGCAATGTAGGGGCCACCCCTGGCAAAGAGGCAAAGGAGGACACTGTAGGGACCACCCCTGGCAAAGGAGCAGATGAGGGCACTGTATGTGGGACACCTGGCAAACAGGAAAAGGAGGGCACTGTAGGGGCACCCCTGGCAAAGAGGCAAAGGAGGGCACTGTAGGTGGGACACCTGGCAAACAAGGGAAGGTAGTCCAGAGGCGTAGCCAGACAAAGCATTCCACAGGATTCAGCACATCACCAGGTAGTGCCAGTATCTGCACCTGATGTGGGACAGTCAGTGTATGTGCCTGTTGTGTCATCACCAATTCCCATTACCCCAAGACAGGGAAGCATTTCGTATTCCCAAAAAGTGGAAGGGCACCGCTCCAACCTCTCCCACCCATACTGTGTCACAGGTCTGCATGACTCCACCTCCACGTGCCACGATGCCACCTGGTCCAAACAGCCCTCCAACTTCACAGACAACAGATAGCCCTACATCACCTGCCCCTTTGTCTCCCCACTCAAGTGTTCCTGCTGTCCCTGACACACAGCCAACTCCAAGTCCACCTGACAGCCAAATGTGAGTGGCAGTGCCCCACATACACCTGTCTCACATAAAGGTGCGCCAGTCCTGCCCATTGTTTGCCACATGGGTGTGTTGCTGGTCATGGAAGGGTACAGTCAAACACACTCACTGTGCAGCTTCTCATGTCCTGAATCCGCATTTCTCCCTGGCCACTGATATTGACATTCACTACTGTGTTGTACACTCACCTGTGCCATGGACACTGGCCTTGTTGCTCTGCTGTGTTGGACTCTCACCTGTGCCGTGGACACTGGCCCTGTTGCGCTGCTGTGTTAGACTCTTCCCTGTGCAGCCTCTCATGTACTTGCTGGGCCACCTGCGATGGACACTGGCCCTGTTGCTCTGCTGTGTTGTACTCTCCAGTGTGCCATGGACACTGGCCCTGTTGCTCTGCTGTGTTGGCCTATTCCCAGTGCAGCCTGTCATGTACTTGCTGTGCCACCTGCCATGGACACTGGCCCTGTTGCTCTGCTGTGTTGGACTCTCCCGAGAGCCATGGACATTGGCCCTGTTGCTCTTCTGTGTTGGACTCTCCCGTGTGCCCTGGACACTGGCCCTGTTGCTCTGCTCTGGTGGCCTATTCCCAGTGCAGCCTCTCATGTACTTGCTGTGCCACCTGCCATGGACACTGGGCCTGTTGCTCTGCTGTGTTGGACTCTCACCTGTGCCATGGACACTGGCCCTGTTGCTCTGCTGTGTTGAACTCTCCCCTGTGCCATGCCCACTGGCCTTCCTGTTTGTAGTTTTCCTGTGCAGATTATCTTGCATATGGTCAGCATTTTGTGCCTTGCTCTTGTCCCCTGTTGTTCTACTGTCACATCTGTACAATATGTGAATAAAGACAGTTACTCCTGTTGTGTGTTTTTCAGTGTCCTTGCTGATTAAGCTCTTTTGTTGTGTGAATTTGGTTGCCTGTGCCCCATGCTCTAAGTGTCACTTCTAATTTGCCAAGCTCTTTGCCCGCATCACATTTTTAAACATGGGTGACAGGGTCTTCTGTCCATTCAAACACTGATACTTGTGTTATCTGTGTTGGCTCTTTTACCTGTCATGCAGTTCTATTTTTAGTGGTTTGCTATTGTTGGCTACGTTGTTGCCATGTCAGGTTGGGGTACACTGCCAGCACAGGGTGTGATGCTGTGCACAGGTTTGCATGCAGGCTGGGCAATGTCATGATGTATGTGTGTTATTCCTGTATATGTGCCCAGCTATGTATGTTCATTTTGTGTTGGCCCTTAGTCCTGGTCACCTGGCCTACATGAGATGTGTGCTCCTGGGTGGTGATGAGGTGTGCAGTGTGAATGGTGTGACTTTGGAGTGGGTGTGTGTGTGTGTGTGTGCCCCTGTATTGTGATAGACACACATGTGTCAGCTAGGAGTTGTGTGCCGGTTGCTTGGATTGTCCTGCCCTGTGTAAATGATTGTATGCACTTGTGTGAGTTGTCTGTTGTGCACTGTGAAGTGTGTTGGTGTGTCCATGCAGTTCTGTGTGACTCCTCCTTGTTGTTTTGGTCACTTATGAGTGTGCAAAGTGTGTACCTTGCACATCAGTGTTGTGTTTGTTTGATCATCAATGTGTCTTGAGTGTGTTTGGTTAGACTGTGTGCCCTGCTGCTCCTCACTGCCATTTTTTTGTGTTTCTCATGCAATGCACGCACATGGTGAATTTTTTTCCTCCTGCATGGCATGGTGTGTGTGGTGTGATGCCATCCCATATGTGCGCCACTCGTGCCTAGCCATTGTGGGTCTGCACTCCCTCTAGTTATGTATGGTACACCCCTTACATGTCGACTACTGACATGCAAGTCGGTTGACTTTGATGTCAGCTGTCCCCTTTGTTTACATGTGTATGTGCCTCCCTGTTACTTCATTTGTGAGACTGTGCTTTGGGGTGCAGTTCTTGGGCCAAGAGTGATGTTGCGCTCTGGGCATTGCCCCAATGGTTTATGTGTGATATTCCTGAGATATTTATTAGTGAGGATTGCCCATGTGCACTTGGGCTGTGTGTGCTGCCTAGTGCTCTGGTGTAGGTGGTTCTGCTCTTGTATCCCAGAGTGGGGCATCCTGTTGTTGTTGTGTTGGATGTCTGTATGTTGGCTGTGGTATTGATTCGCTTCCGTGGTGTGCTGTGGTTTTTGTGCTGTGCTGATATGTGGTGTGTGTGTTGAGGTTGTGTCAGTCATGTCTGTGTGGAGCTGTTGTGCTTGGTGTGCACACACTGCTTGTTGTGCATACAGTGCTGTGTGCATCCCCTGATGTCCTGTGGTGTTGATGATTCGTGCGTTCATGGGCATCTGTGGCAGTGTAGGTCGGTGCAGGTGCACTTCTTGTGTGATTTGTGGTATGTTGTGTGTGTGTTTCGTTCTTTTTTTTAAATTTTATTTTTGTTGCAAAATACAAATAGTATCATCATCATCATCAGTCACATAGAAACGTACAGTCGTAGGGTCTATTCATAATACAAGGTAAATGTGAGACGGTAAGCATTGTAATAGTTCCCAACAGTTGCGTTACGAATTCGTTAAACAGGGTGATCTGATGAAAGGGAAAATGGGTATACAGTGAAAATTACAATTTGCGTTTTATGTTTTTTTTAAATAACAGCGAACATAAACCAGAAGAACTGCACACGTAAATCGGCATGTCATTGAGGTAGCTTCGACAGTATCTAGCATCACAGTCGTCATAAAAGGGGCCAATCAGACATTCCTATGCCCCAAGCCCCACTCCATCCCCCTCCCAGCAAACTCCCAGCGCATATCCATCCCGCTCCCATGTGCGTTGCCCATCAACCAACCCCATACCCAATCAGTGTTCTTCTTCACTCTCTGAACCCTCAAGGTCTTCCTCATCCAGTGGCTCACATATGTCCCCCCTATAGGAGTTCCAAGGCTGCCAGACCCCATTCCATTTACGCGGATTATCCCGTAATTTATACACTGCTCTTTCGGTCAGCATGAGCATGTCTATGTTCCGGATCCATTTAGCCAGTGTGGGGAGATAAGCCGACCCCCACTTCTGTGCTATATCTCGTTTGGCCATTACCAGCCCCACTGTGGTCCATGCCCTTGCATAAAAGGTAAGGTCAGTCGGCCCCCAGACATTCAGCAGGCACACCCGCGGGTCCAAAGTGAGTGAGGTGTTTAGTGCCTGGGCTATGGTACGCAGAACCCGTTGCCAATAGCTAACAATCAACGGACAGTCCCATAATGTGTGCATAAACGTGCCCTCTGCCCCGCAACCCCTGAGACAATAGGGATGATCCGCCCTGTGCAGTCTATGTAGTGTTGTGCGAGTGTAGTAAATCATATGCAGAATCTTTAGCTGTACCAGGCGGAATTTGGAAGATATGCCTGCCTCACGAGGGGACGCCATGGCTGCGTTCCAGTCGGTTTCGTCTAAATCTCCTACATCCGTCGTCCATTTGTCTTTCAGTTTCTCTAGTGGGTCAGGCATATTGTTAATCAACTTACGATATGTCATCGATGTCGCTCCTTCCTGTAGGTAGTCTGTGAGTAGGCGGTCCTCTAGGGGGGAAGATTCTGGTGGGGATGTGTCTGGTGGAATTGCCGCTTGTAGGGCGTGTCTAACCTGTATGTACCTGTACAGCACATTATCCCCCAGCTCATACTGCTCCTGTAGAGTCGCAAAAGGAATCACCTCCTCCCTCGTCCATGTGCAGTACAGAGAGCCAGGAGATTAGGAAGGCTGTCCTCTAAGTCAGTAAGGTATATCGACATGTCGTCCGCGTATAGGGACACTCTATCCTCCCATTGCGGGGTCCATTGGATCCCTTTCAGGAGCTGTGTGGTGCGAATAGTAACCGCCAACGGTTCCAGAACCAGGGCAAAAAGGAGGGGTGAAAGCGGACACCCTTGTCGCGTGCCACAACCTAGATGTATGGTTTTAGAAATGTGGCCATTAGCTACCACTCTGGCTACGGGGTCTTTGTAAAGCATGCGTATCCAGGAGATAAACACCGGACCAAAGGCCTTGCGTGCGAGCACTGCAAAAAGATAGTTCCACTCCACCATGTCGAACGCCATCTTGGCGTCTAGTGAGAGGATTGCAGCTGGCTCTCGTAGTAGCGAGAGTCTCGCCACAACCCCATGCACCCTGCGGAGGTTTAAGGCCGTAGTTTGATGTGGCATGAAGCCGGATTGGTCTGGGTGAATCAATTGAGTTAAGCACGGCACAAGCCTATTCGCCAACACTTTAGCGATAATTTTTGCCTCTGGGTTCAGAAGGGAGATGGGTCTATACGACGAGCATTCACTGGGGGGTTTACCCGGTTTCGGAATGGCTACAATAGTCGCCATCCGCTGGTCCGGCGGCAACATCCCCTTCACCCTACATTCCTCGTACATGTGAATAAGGGGTGTACCCAAGGACTCTGTCATGGTTTTAAACCACTCGATGGGAATTCCATTGGGGCCCAGGGCCTTACCCGAATGAAGGGAGCCAATGGCTAGTTGAATCTCTTCCACCGTCAAAGGGCGCGTCGATGTCCTTCGACGCTTCGTCCGTCAATTTCGGCAGGGGCACATGCTCGAGGGCAACACGGGCCTCGTCCTCCGTCACCACTGTCGTAGGGGTGTATACTTCACTAAAATAATCAGCAAGGACCTCCACTATTTCGCCAGGGCGGGTGTGAACGACGCCACACGAGTCAGTGAGCTGTAGGATATTTCTCCCTCCCCCCTGCTTCTTGTCTAGCCACGCCAAGAGTTTGCTAGCTTTGTCCCCGATGTTGTAGACCCTGTGTTGTGTCGCAGCAATATCCGACACCGTGACCCTCCTTAAGTGGTCGGTGAGGCGACGTTGATCGACCTGTAGGTCGTGGAGTGTGTCGTCTGAAGGATTTGCCATATGGGCGGTGTTGGCCCTCTCGAGGCCCAATTCCAATTCTAATGCCTCCCTCCTATGTGCTTTTTTATGGTTCGCAACAAAGGCAATGGCTTGGCCCCTAAACACGGTCTTATACGCTTCCCATAACGTAGAGGGGGTGTCTACCGAGGACCGATTCTCCTCAAAGTAAAGCCGGGTAGCTTTCTTCAGGTCTTTACTTATCTGTGGGACTTTAAGATATCCAGGGAAGACCGGGAACAGCCGTTGTCGTTTAGTGTCTGTGGTAGTGATTGTCAGTGTGAGCGGAGAGTGGTCCGAGATGCCCCTCGGCTGTATACTTGTCTCGGCCACAGTAATATGCCCGTTGCCCAATATGAGAAAGTAGTCTATCCTAGAGAGACTATTATGAGTGGCCGAATAATATGAGTATTGCTGCTGGCCAGGGTGTAGTGTGCGCCATATGTCCACCAGTCCCTGTGCGTCTAGAAAGGTCTGGAGCCTGCTGGGTCCTTCTGTGTGTGCGCGGGAGGGAAACCGGTCGAGGGTGTCTGTGAGTATCATGTTGAAGTCCCCACCTATGAGTAGGTCCCCATCAGGGAGGTCTAACAAGAATCTGCCAAGGTCCGGCAGGGCCACAGAGTGTAGAGCTGGCGGTATGTATACGGAAACTACATTTAACAATTTCCCCTCCCACTGGCCATGAACTGCCGCAAAGCGGCCATGAGCATCAACTGCTGTTGACTTCACAATAAATTGGGAGGATTTCTTCTGCAAAATACCCGTACCACAGGACCTGAAGTGAATTCCGCATGCACTATCATTTGATAGCCTCTCCTGTCTAGGGCCTTCGTGGCTGCCCCCGTCAAGTGTGTTTCCTGTAGGAGAACAAGAGCAGGTCTTTTCTTCTAATTCCCTGTAGCACCAGTCCCCTCTTGATCTTATCCCCCAGACCCCTAACGTTCCATGACATGACGAGCAATGGGTTCGGTGTGGTGTGATTATTTGTTCCAGCCATGAGAAAGATGGTGAACCATTATGAAGCCCCCTCGCCGTAGGTGAGGTGGCATGCGGAGACAGGTGTAGGGCAAGTGTGACTCTTTCCAACATTCCATTCCCTCATCGCCCCAAATAGACCAGATGCTCTCAGTTGAATGAAACATACCAAGAAACATATGTGTGCATAGAACAAAAACTCGCAGGACCAAGGGGTCCCGTAGTGCAAACTCACCCAAATCCCTCTCCCCCCCCTCCCTGCCCCCCTGCTGCATGGACTCAAAACTGCCCGCCCCCCCAACTGAGCAGAGTGCATACCCCATCCCCAAAACAATGTACTTGCGCGTTGGGGTGAGGGACTCTCCGCTGCCGGCAGTCTCTCATTCACACCCTCGGAGGCCCTTCACCCAGTGTCCAATGGCGGGAAGCGCTTATGCAGCATTAATTGTCCGTAACAAAATAGAGTCTGATGCTCATTGTTCCTCGAACTCTTCTTGGCTGCCTTCTGCTCCCAAAGAGTCGCTGTTTTCTGGTCCCCCTCCCGAAGCCTGGGAGTCCTGGCGGTGACCTCCATGTCGGTCCTTCTTGGGTCGATTCGTCCGTCTCTGATTCTGACCCGGCCTCCAGCCTTCCAACCATTCTTGCACGTTTTCGGGGTTGTCGAAGAACCACGTTTTGTTCTCTGCTACCACCCTCAATCTCGCCGGAAAGAGCATGGAGTATGGTAGTTCTCTTGACCTCAGTTCTTTTTTCACCTCAAAGAACGTTCGTCACCGACGGGCGACCTCCGTGTGTAATCGGGGAAAACGGCGACGGTAGCGGTCTGGATCTTAAGAGGAGGAGAGGTTCTGGCCGCCTGCAAAATGGCGTCCCGGTCACGGAAATTAAACAAACGGGCTACTATGGGCCGCGGAGCCGCCCCCGGCTTTGGTTGGCCTCCTGGTACCCGATGGGCCCTTTCAACTGAGAAAAAGTTGGACAGCCCCTTTTGCTTCAGTTCATCCGTGATCAGGCTCTCCACAAAGAGGTCCATGGCTTTAATTCCTTCCGACTCCGGTACTCCAATAATACGGATATTGTTCCACCTCGAACGTCCTTCCTGTTCATCCAGTTTCTCCCGGAGCATTTTATTGTCCTGCGCCATCTTCCCCATCTCCCGTTGGAGTTCGGAGACGTCCTCCACTAGAGATTTCGTGACCACCTCCATGTTCTTAACTTTCTCCGACATTTTGTGGAGGTCCGCTCTGAGTAAAGTGACATCCGTGGAAATCGTACCCACGGTCGTTTGTAGCTGAGCCAGAGCATGCATGACATCATCCAGCATCGCCTTCTTACCCCCTGGGGTTTCGGTCGTCTTGCCTCCCTGATCTTTCCCCGCCGGGGAGGCGGTTGGCTTGTCGGAGGTATACCGTTCGATGCGGGTCTGTGTGGCGCCGCCCTTGGGACCTTTCCCCGCCATACCGCTGATTGTCGTGCCCCTACGCTCCAGGATGTGCGGAGTGGCGTGGACGTACTGCCCAGACCAATTATACAGTGTTCAAGCCTTAGTAGGGTGAGCCGGAGGGCGAGAAGTGCCGGTAATTGCCAAGTGCGCAGCACCTTCCTCGGTCTAGAAAATGGCGGACGTCCCCTTCGTCACGGGTTCCATGACATTCAGAGCCGCTCGTGTCGACCGCTGGGACGGTCGGAACGCCGGCGACAGTGCTGCTGTCCGCCACACCCCCGTGGTCTGTGTGTTTCGCTGCGTCTGACTGTCCGGGAGGCACTCGTTCTGCCGTCTCCCGCGGCCCGCGGGCACTTCCGGTCCGGATTCCCAGGTCCGCCTGTACTTCCTGCCGGGCCACTCAACCAGGGGAGGCCCCGGCTTAAGAGGTCGGGGTAGGCCAATTCGCAGCTTCGACGTATCTCGGTCACCAGACGTCGGATCTCGTCGCCGCTTGTCGCTGCTTACTCCACCCGGTCCTGGGCTCTGGTACCCTCCTGTAGGGCTTAGAAAATGTGTGGGATTATATATCGGATTGATGAAGAGGCTGCTTCAGCTGCGGAGCTCGTCCCTTATGCTGCCGCCATGATCGGCTGCTAGCCACGCCCCCCGTGTGTTTCGTTCTTGAGTGATAATGTTGTGCACTCATGTTGTGTTTGGTCTCCTATTGCCTTTCCACAGTTTGGCTGACAGGGTATGTCTGTTTTTGTTGGGGTTCTGTGTGTGTTCCTGTGGTGTTTGTGTGTAGTATTTGTGCAGGCATCTGTTCAGGTTTCCCTGTGTGTTTGTTCTGTTTGTGGATACACACAGGGTGTGTGTTTGTTTGTGTGTGTATGTGCTGGGAAGCATTTGCAGCCTTCAGTGTGTGAGGCACTGGTGTTGTGTGTTCCTTGTCAGATACTCCTGCAGTGGCTATCTCCCTAGTTGTTTGTTGTGTGGTGCAGGGTGTGTATTGTGCTTGCTTGTTGCTGTGCTTGTTGGATGTTGGTGTGCACGGGGGTGCACAGGATGGGCACCTGGCCTGTGACTTGATGGGGTGTGTTGATGTGTGTTTGGGTGTGGTGTGTCTCTGTGGTCTTTGTGTCCTGCCCATGCCTTGTAGTGTCCCTGCCTTCTGCATTGTGCGCATGTGTTGACCTTGACGGTGACGTGACCGGGAGCGGGACGTTGCTGCTAGTTCGCGGTTGATGTGTGTCCTGGATGCAGAGGGGTGAATTGTTGGCAGGTGGGTAATGTGTGGGTGCCCTTGTGGATGTGTTGTGAACCCCAGCAGGATGTCTGTGGTGGAATTGGACCCTGTGTTAGCCTGTGTGTTGTGTGTTGTATTTGTGTATTTGCGTATCTGCGGCGGGGTCTGCGGTGGCCCATTTGAATGTAGTGCTGTAGCAGGTACATGAACGGATGCATATGTAGAGCTGGGTCCATGGCGTTCATGACCGGGTAGAGAGGACCATGTCTCTGCTATGGCGCTCCGCTGTCCAGTTTCCGCCGTCTCTGGTTGGGCGGTGTCTCCGCTGTGGTGTGTCTGCCTGTTTGGGCCATCCTAATTTGTGGAGCGGGCTGACGTCATTCCGCACGGTGGTGAGTCTCCATTGGCTCCCACCGTCGCGGTGGCGGGTGCACTTTGATGGCGGTGCGCGTCGCTCCGCGGGGGTCTGGAAATGACCTATGTTTTGCTATACTAATATGGCGGACGTGACTACCACTGCTCGCGGGCGGAAAAGGGCTTTTTTCAGCCCCGCCAACACCACGGTGGTGCCACCGCCCGACATCCTAATGGAGCCCTAAGCTGGGAGCAGACACTGAGTGAGGAATACACCACTCCAAAATTCATGCTTGGCCTGGAGCACCCTTATAGGGAGTTGAGTAGCAACTAAAGGATCTGTCATCATGATAATCTAGTACATTATCACCAGTATCAATGCACTGTGTCACATTCATCCCAAAGCAGAAATCTACAAACAACAGCTTCAACAAAACAGGCAGTTCGTTCTCTGGTCGAACAAAACCGATTCAGTAGGTTGCTTAAAATTCTTGCTGGTATTGTCTGGCTTTCGGTCAATAAACACATTTTTCTATTTTCATCAAGCTTTCCGAAAAAAGGGCTGGTTTATAGTCAAGAAGAAGTAACTCCATATCTTCCAACCAGATCTCTTTTTTTCTGGAACTGCAGCACTGGCTACTGATAAAGATCAGAGCCCATTTCTTTGTGGTTTGGACTGCAACTAAGTTTTCTCCAGAACACTTCTTTTTGGAAAGAATTTAAAACATATATTTTCAATGTAACAAGCTAACATTTCCAGTGGCTTACACCCTTGGAATAATCCTTGTGCTCTATAAAAATCTACAACATAGCAGCACAGGGTTCTATGAGGGTGGTAACAACATCTGTAATCTAATAAAGAATAGGTAGCCAATCAAGACCCTTCAGCCAGGTTGTAGAAGTTGCTTAGGTTACACAATTGGGACCTGTGAGAAATGAGGGCTAAGAGTCTGCAGGATACTGTTATTAACTGGGTGCCAGATTCATCATTGTATTGCATCACCCTTGTTTCACGTTGAAAGGGCATCGCAATACTTAAGTCAGAGTTACCAAGCAACACTAGACCACCTTGCATAGCCCTGCATTGCTTGCTAAATCTGGACTAAAGCAAGGTAGCGCAAGTTCACTTGCGTTACTCTGCCCTGGGAAGATGCTCCATGGGTGGAACATGGGTTTTTCCACACATCTACCATTGGATTTTGGTGCTTTCCCATATTCACCAAGACTGGTAAACCTGGGAATGTGTCAAAATGCTACACCTTACTCAGGGGCAGCACGAGGGGAAATAGCATTATTTCTCTTCGTTCTTTCCTCTTTCTATGTGTGCTCCATTCGCCCGAACACATAAAAACAGGAAAAGCCTCTACGGATTGTTAACCCTTCCTGCACATAGTAATCCTGCCTGCGACATTGACAGTCCTGCACCACAGATGCAAGAGGCTCTGCACTGGAACTAGACAGCAGTTTGTGCGATAGTGCCGACAGAGCAGGTTTGTGGCATATTTTGGTAAATATTGTGCATTTTCTGCCCTCTCGCTTTCACGCAGTGCTGCGAGTTGTCTTACTGCATTGTGTTTTTATTAAATATTGATAAATCTGGCCTTACAAAACTACCTCTTTGGTCTCATATGCTGATGACTCTCAGCTCACAGTACCAATATCCAAACAGCATGAGGCAACTGCCATGAGCTTCCACATCTGGCTGTCTGAAATCATGAGCTGGAGCAGTAAAAATGTCTTGAAAATCAACACTGAGAAAACAGAGGTAATGGAGTTTGGCAGGGGCCCTGCTTGTGGACTCAGTTGTGGTGGCCCTTTGAGGCGGGTGAATGCCCATCTCCGACCCTTAAGGCTAGGAATTTAGGAGTGGTGTTTGATAGCCAACTACAATTTGCTGGCCAGATAAATCACCTAACGTCCTCATGCTTTTTCTTAATAAAGACCCTGTGGAAGATTTTCCCTTTTATTTCTCAGGAACTTCGAAAAACGATTCTGATAGCTTTAGTTTTTTTCCAAAATAGATTACTGCAAGGCACTCTATTTGGGAATTGACAAGGCCCAACTGACTAAACTGCAGTCACTACAAAATGCAGCGGCTCGATTGTTATTAAATATCCCCAAAGGTCATCCCACCTGTGCCGGTACAAGAGCACTGTATTGGCTTCTCATTCAGCAGCGAGTGGAATTTAAGGCCCTCAATTTGACTCATAAGGTACTCTACTGAGGTGGAGCTTGAGAAATACAAAAATGTTTGCCTGGTACGCCCCCCGAGAAATCTTAAGACCCACTATTGCAGGTCTGGTACAAATTTCTAAAATCCGTAGAGCGCGATGGGGAGGTAGGAGTCTATCACACTGTGCAGCTTTTTTGTGGAACAATATGCCACACGGCATGAGGTTGCAGCCAAACAGACAGCTTCTTAGAAAATTACTTAAAACTTGGCTGTTTCCTCAAAAATAAGCAGTACGACTGACAGAACAGCCTCTTTTTACAGTCCTCAGCACCAAGACGCCACGGTAATTGAGCACTTAATAAACCCATTGTATCTTTATCTTATCTTACTGCTGTTTTATATTGTCAAGTAGCTGAACTGGACGCCCACATGTATTTTGTGACCGATTGATTGGATGTATATTATAGTACATATGTTGTTTTGTTTTAAAGTAATATCTCTGCACTGCCCCCAACATTTAGATCAGAATGAAAGCCAAAAACGTACATAGCGGGTTAATTTGTTTGTTTTCAGTCTGTCTATAAACACAGTACTTTGTTTACAATTTGTTTCCTAGTGAATGCACATGGCTTTTTAAAATGCAATGTAAACTTCTATAAAAAGCGCTTTTCTAAGTAATCATGTGGGATCGATGAGTAATATTTCTGCTTCACAAGGAAAAAATGTAAAGTGCCTATCTTGATAGGGAACCTTGAAACATGAAAATATATTGGAACAGATATAGTACGGCATACCACAGGAATGAAATTAGTTGGTTGTTTCACTGAACATCACTTTGCAAATATTATGAAAGGGGAACTGAGTTAAATGATAAACTGAATTGATATTAATGTCATCAAACGAGGACACTTTCCTACTCTTGAAACATATGTAGTAAAAAAATTAGAATGTCCGTGATTGGACTTTCATACAAGCATAATAGTATTACTTTCATAATTAGTAATAGTGACGTCCTTCTATCTTCTTCCCCCGAGAAATATCAGGTTAATAACTGGCAGGTTTCCTGATTTCCTTTGTGTAATAGGCATAATAGAAAGACGTACCTCTAAAAGAATCAGGAAACCCGCACAGCTGTCCTCGTCTTTCCTACCCTGCTGAAAGTGGCTGGAGGAGGACTATTGGGTTAGCTGACAGATGTCCCCACTCCTATTTGTGTTTATACAATAGTTTTGTACTTCACATTTGCGTTTTGGTGAGTATATTTGACGATAGAGTGCTGACTCGTGATATATGCTAATAGCATACACCTCTTACAAATAATGTACACTTATACTTGTGCCGGGCTGGGTTGCCCAGCCTGAGGCTGTGGCCGAGGCCAGCACCAATGTAAACAAGCACACAATAATCGCAGTATGGCAGAAGACCTCGTGCTATTCCCAGCCCTTGTATTCATAAACTCTGGACATAAATGGATGCACGTACCTTCTAAAATTCAGTAAATAACACAACATGCTGATAAACTCAGTCTACATAATCAATTTCTCTTTTGAGAAAACTCATTTGTATCCTTACTTGACTGGTAAATGAGACTAAGCATTTTAGATTTTGTATGACTTTCAAGGTGTGTTGACATGTGTGAATGATCGTGAGTGAGTGCGTAAATGTGTGGAGTCGCAGGAATCTTTTTGTATGGGAATGTGCATATTTGTGTATGTGTTGTATGAGATAAAGGGAACTTTATTCCCAACCTCTCTTGATCCAAGAAAGTGAGAATGCCTTATTTCTACTTCTCTCTCTCTGTAGTCGGTGAATATTTGCTGCGTGAGAGGTAAAAGGGAAAAAACAATTCAATTCAAAAGCTTTATTTCGACAGCTTGTCATAAAAGCATTGAACACCCTATCTATACAACAATAAATACTAAGCTAAAAATACAATCAAGTAGTAAAAATCACATTAAACTAATATAGCTGTCGCTTCATGTTAGGCAATTAAAAACACATAATTAAAAAACTTTTTGCATCCATACATCTTACTTAATTAATCTTTGGAACATGAAAAATACATTGCATTTACTAAGTCACTGCTTGTTAAAGTGCGAGTGCGTATAATCCAGGCCCACCCTAGAAATTTTGCTACTGCAATTGCTAAGTGGGGGGAACAGTCAGATTCCAATATTCTGAGCGCCACAAGATACCTACGTGTCCCCAAATTCTGACACACTGGTTTTAACCACCTTTTTCTTGGGCGGACGTAGAGGGGGCAAACAAACAGAAAGTGCGGAACATCCTCTACTGGGAGTTTACAATGATGGCATTTGTTGGACTTATTCGGTGACCACTTTTGGGTGAAGGCATTGAGGGGCAGGGTACCAATTCTAAATTGTAGATATAATTTTCTGTCCATATGCTTTGTAATAAAGTCCCAGTATGCTTCACAAGACGGGGTGGATTTGATCTCTAGAAATCAGCAGGTTGATTTAGAGCTTGAATTGGACCAAAAGGTAGATTACAATATCATATCCCAATACATTTTTTTCAGGGACTCTTTGGGAGGAAAGGCAGTTATATCTGTGTTGGTCCAAAGATGATCAAGATGAAGCTTTGCCAACAGTCTCCGAATTTCTTTGCACCATTCGATAGTGTGAAATCGGTCACACTTGATAATGTCCATAAGTGCAGATGCATAGTGGCCTAGCTCAGGCGTTGTCATTATCCGCCTCCAGAATAGCAACGGGCTCAGCCGAGCCAGGTCCTCAATCTTTTTCCTTCCCAATTCAAATATTAGAGGAACAATTGGAGTGCTTTGTGGGGCACCAACCAGGCGCCGTAGGAACTTGTTCTCGGCCATGGTCAATTCCTTCAGGTTAGCACACCCCCACAGTTCTGAGCCATATAAACAAGCACTTAGCACCTTCATACTATAAATCTCTAAAGCTGGAGATATAGGTTTAGTTAATGAGGTTTTGTGTTTGATTGCTACAGCACCTGCTAGTTGATGGAACTTCAAAACTGCAGTGTCTATATGGGTCTTCCATTTCATGTTGCCCTGCATGGAAATGCCTAAATATGTAAAAGCGTCAACCTGCTCCAGAGCAATCCCATTGTAAGTAATTATGCCCTTGAATGCTTTAGATGGATTCATACACATAAACTTTGTCTTGGTCGTATTTAACTCTAAGCCCCGATCCTTGCAGAATTCCCCAAAAGAATTTATTGCCTTTTGGAGGCCACTAGGGGTTCGCGAGACCAGCAGCGTATCATCAGCAAACATAAGTACTGGGACGCGAACCCCGTCTAATATTGGGGCATCTGTAGGGGATTTCTTTAGGTAGTCTACTATGCGATTAATGTATATTGAGAACAAGGTGGGGGCCAGGACACATCCCTGTCTGACCCCACGCTCTACAGGGAATGGATCAGTTACTTCGCCCTGGGCCCCCCATCTAATCCTGGCATAGTTATGTTCATGCATACGAACTATTAGTGTAAGTAGTTCGGGACTGATGCCAACTTCTGCAAGGACACTCCACAATTTTTGCCGTGGAACTAAGTCAAATGCTGACTTCAGGTCGACAAATACAGCATACAACGGGCCGTCACTCAAGGTCACATTTCTCCAGTATAAGGCTAAAAAATAAAAGACCTGATCAATGGAGCTTGTTAGTGGGCGAAAACCTGCCTGAAAGGGAGATAAGATTTCCTTCTCAGATATCCAGGCTTGTAGCTTGTTTTGTACTAAGCGCCCCATCACCTTTTGTGCAGAATCAATGAGACTGATCGGTCTGTAATTACTGGGTAGTGCCTTGTCCCCTTTTTTAAAAACTGGAATAATTTCTGCTCCCTTCCAGGACTTTGGAATTGGGGCACCCTGAGCGAATGAGTTGGCTAGCCACATAAAGTATTGGCACCATGAGTCCCGGTCACTTAGAAATACATCGGCTGGGATTCCGTCCATACCTGGCGCTCTCCCCGCAGTCACCCCATCTAGTGCAATGTTCACATCACCTAGGGTGAACAATTCCCCTTTGTAAAAGACCATAGGGGGCTATTCACACTGGGAGAGATCTTGTTTGCATGCATACTGTGGCTTGAAAAAATCTACCCATAGATTCTTTGCAACATTATTTTGGGGGCGCTCTGCTATCCCGTTCTCTGTCCCATTTAACAATTGCCCAGAATTCTTTTTGGTTCTTGGACGCACATGCGAGCTTTAAGTCAAGTCAATGACTTTCGTCCCATTTCCTTTTTGCTTTAGTTTGGACTTTTCTATAAACATCGCTGGCTATCCTCACCCCTACTGGATTTCTATTCCTAAGTTCTAACATGAGTTTCTGATGGGCACTTCTGCAGGATTGGTCATACCATCCCTGTCTGGGAGGTGGCTTAGCCGCCTTGCTTTTGCTTACTGATTTTAGAAAAAACCCTTGCAGATTGGAAAATAAGTCATTATGAGCTACTTCCATGAATTTAATAAAATTAGGTTTAGTGGAATGTTGTTTTATGGTGGCTACCTCAGTGACTACTACTTGCTTAAGGGCTTCTAATGTCTCTTGCCTTTCGACCAATTTGGCCCACCTTACGTGCTGCTGGTTATTAGAAGAAACTATATCCAGGGTCACTGCATCCCTCTCTTGGCATGGGTTCAATGGCTCCTTGAAGCATTGAAGAACCATACATAGTGGATTGTGGTCACTTTCCAATCTGGGTTTAATGCTCATGTCTAGGAGCCTATGCCAGTCCCTCACATCCACCAGAAAATAATCTATTCGGCTTTTCGCCCTTCCATTATCAAATGTTTAGTTCCCCTATTGGTCCGATGGGGTACGACCATTTGCCGCTCTGAGCCCCCTTGCTAGGCACATACTCTTAATTTGGATTGCCACATCCGTCCATCTCCTGATCAACGGCAATTCTAGTTGGGGAACTCCCCATTTGCTATCTTCCTCTATCGACAGAGCACAATCCTCCTAACCCAGGGGTTCAAAGGTGGTATTCAAGTCACCTCCCACAAAAATGGATAGATTCGGTGAAAGATGTTCAAGTTCATTATCTAGGGCTGTTATCACCTCAGATGTCTTCCCCCCTGGAACTCCCCTGGCATATATGTTAAAAATGGCTGTCCTTTGGCCATTTGCCCAAGTGATCGTAATGGACAGTATGTCATTGAATTTTAGGATTTTTTCCTGGATCTTGCAAGACAATGATTGTCGGACCCAGATTAACAATCCTCCTGACGGCCGCCCTTTCGGATTCTTTTGTGCTGGGACAAAAAAGTTTAGATATCCAAGCCGGAAAACTGGGCTTAATGCCCAAGTTTCCTGGAACAAAATTATGTCATACTGTTCTATAAACACACACCATTCCGGGAAGGCCAGTTTATTTGCTATTCCAGCAAGATTCCATGAAAGGAGGGTTAATTTTCCATTATTTAGATCTGGGTTATTTAAATCCAGGGATGGCATTAAATCACAGCCAGAGGGCTCTACTCCTCTATTTAGTAGTGGGCAATGTGTTCTATTACGATTAGGGTGGCTAAAGTCAGCCTTGTTAATCCCACCTTGATGTTCCACCAATGTATTTACAGTCCTCCTTGCCAAGGCATCCTGGTCAATCCCATGCTCTGCTATAGAGACTTCTACCCTACTATCAGGCCAAGCTACATTAACTGTCCTTCTCTTGTCTCTACTAAATCTTTTATTAATGGGCGTAATAATATGTAGATGATTGAAAGCTTCAGGCCTATGAAGTCAATCACAATCATCTAGATTTGAGAGTGCCGAAAACCTATTTTCAAGAGACACACCCCAACTACTATACGAACAACTCCTATTCCCCTTGTTGGCCACAGTATTCCATTTTGTTCTTAATATTGTGGAATTTGAGATGTTACCTCGCCTAGTATAAAAGTAATCCAATGATAACGGGATAATCTCAGCTGTTCTACTTTGGGGAGGGTATATATTGGACAGGATGTTTGGAAGGACGTCCGGGTCTGAAAAGTGCAGCACCACACAATCACCCCTAAATGTTTTGTTACTACTTCCTGTCCATTCTACTCTTCTTGCCTTAACTATCTCCTCTGCCAACTGTTGCATACCCCCAGGTGCGAATGCCATGTTTTGGGTTAGCCAGTGCAATGCCTTGCTTGTCAGTGAGGATACAGATTCTATCTGGCCAGGTTTCAAATGGGGGACATTAGCCAACACCAATACCAGGGGGGAAGCCTCGACAATGAGTTCTACAGGGCCTTTCTCTGTACAATGTGTGGTATGCTTATTCCTTGGTGGCAAAGGGCCCCCCTCCGCTAAGTTCTGTCCCCCTTCTGCCTGTAATATTGTCCCAGTTGGCAGGGAAGTTACACTCTCTCCTCCCCCTGACACATGAACTGTGGGAGCAATTTTAGGCTCTAACCTAGATGCTACTTGGTTTCTCTCACTTCATCTAAGGTCTTCTTTAATAATCCCCCTAATCTATGGACCTCCTCAGTTAGTTGGTCGATCTTAACAAGCAATGGTTGTGTGATGGCTTTTATCTTAATGTCCAACAAGTTTACTATTCTCTTGAGGTGGTCTTCATCCTGGTGTAATTTCCCCCCGTTTAGTCCCCGACCATCTACTGTATCAATCTTAGTGGGTGGGGTATTTGGTTTCTTTTTGCTTGAGCGCAACCCACCACGCTTTGAGTGACCCTTGTCCCCCCCTTTAGATACTCTTGGTGCAGGTACAGGTGCCGGGGGCTCATCCTCAATATGTACTACTTCCTCCTCTGGTGTGATCTCTGTGACAGTCTCAGCTATTGCCTCTATAAGTTGTGTTAGTGTATCATTAACAGGCTGGTCCTGCAACGCGGGATCATGGCTAATGTCTGGCTCAAACGTATTGACAAGGATGTCTCCTTCCTCGATGGGGGTGGCGATAGGGGATGTACTCAGGCCCAAGGAGGATCTTCTATCATTATTAATTTTAGTAACCACCTGGAACAAATAATTATCCATAGTGTTTGATACTAGGGGGGTCTTTGTCTTAGACATGGCGACTAAAAGCCTTTAGGTGCCCTCTCCTTATTATTCAGCTTAACCTGCAGCAGCAAATAAATTATCAGACTCCACTCACAAGTATGTTTTAAGCAGAGTTACTGGCCCAGTCCAGTCATGGCCAGTCTTAGACTGTCTTAGACTGTCCGCCCTTTGTCCGGGCTTCGTCCGGGCAGCCCGCTCGCGTCCCGCGTTGCGGGAGGACCCGGCTTTTCAGGCGCCTCCTGGCGCAAAGTGATGACGCGCACAGCGTGCGCGGAAGCAAGGCCCCCTGGGATACCGAGTCCGCTCTGCTGCCGCTGATGTCTCCAAGCGCGGCGGCGGCGGTAACTCAGCATGTGGCGTGTGACCCATGTAACTGGCGTGCAGGCAATAGGGGTTTCCAACTTCTGCTCAGGATTACAGCAGCAAGGGAAAAAACACAAGCCATAAATTTTAAAATAGCAAATAAATGTCTTCACTCAATACGACTAAGACTACTGAAGAAGGTTAAAGGGTTTTATCACAAACTGAAAAACAAAGTAATTTAAATGAGTCTCATAGGCATATTATAGAAATATAGTTTCATGGGAATGAATCCGAACCTTCTAATAAAGTTCAGTCTAACCAATAAGAAACACAACAAAAACCCAGTGGCTACAATGCAAAAGATGAGGAAAGGAATCTGGAGGTTTACTTGCAGAATTCAATCTTTCTGCCAAGCAATTAGCATGTCTGTTAAATCTAATTTATCCTTCTCCTTACTAATTTCAGGTAAACTCTAGTAAGCTATAGGAAGCAAGGAACAGGTGTCCGCATCAAGGAGTCTTTTGTTAAAGTACTGCAAGCCTATAAAGCATAGCCTTAAGCTATACAGTGAACGGAATCACATCAGAAATCCTCAAGAGTTCTACCGCTCTAAATATCAATACACCATATATTAACCCACAAGCATTTATGGTAGCCAGCGCTGACGCTTTTCAATACATTTATATCGTCTTAGGTAGATATTTGCAACTTTCAGCTCTTCTCCCACGCTCTTTCATTTATTCTTGTTTTTCCTGTTTACACGTGTGCTGAATTGTACAGAACACATACAAAGCAGGTAAAATACTAAATAATAGTTCTTGTTATGGAAGAATCCCCTTCCAGTACAAAAAGTATTACTTACCTAATGTAAACACCCGTGCACTATGGTGCAAGGTGTGTGCATTAGCATATGGCAGTTACAAGCATGCCAGCATGATGCATGAATGTTTCCAGAATCTGGACCACAGTATCTCTTCAGTAACTGCCAAGAGCTAAAATTAATTGTGAAAGATTTTATAGGGCCCAATTCATAAAGGTAAACTTAAACTTGAAGGGTTGGGGCCAGATTCACAAAGGGCCCTCACACTCATGGCGGAGGCCCCTTAGTCATGGGGGAGTCTCTAAACTCGGGGCAAAATCTTCTAATTGCAGAGATTCTGCGCCAAATGAGGAGACTCAGCCATGACTGAG
Organism: Lissotriton vulgaris; assembly: GCF_964263255.1. NCBI lineage: Eukaryota > Metazoa > Chordata > Amphibia > Caudata > Salamandridae > Lissotriton > Lissotriton vulgaris. The sequence goes on from NW_028245529.1 coordinate 284,829, forward strand.
GCCACGAGTGGGGAGGCCATTTGTGAACCAGGATCTAAGGTTAGATCCCTGCAATTTTTCTCACGTAAATTCTGCGGATTCAGTCTGATGACATTTACTGGGGAAATTCCCAGTAATCCCAATACATACTAGTGGATTCAGATTTTGTAGTGCAAAACACCATAATCAAAATGGTATTGCCCATTTTTTGCACACAACTTTGAATATGAGATAATTATCTCACCTTTTCAATTTTGATCCTCTGGGTGTGTATTTTAAAAGGTGCACTATTATACCAATACAGGCCACTAATAATTAAGGCCTTAGTATGACCTATGCCTTTTTCTCTGTGCAATTATACAACTAACTATTTACAGATTAAATGCCTTTACCAGTTAGCCTAGCAATACTAAAACACTTTCACCATTTTATAAGAGTTATAACTTGTTACCTTAAGTTTTTACAAAATTCTGTGCAACAAAATTATTTACTCACTGTTCTACCTTGCAAAGAAAGCAACTCTGCAACCAGCATGATACATACAATACTCTGCAGCAGACATGGTAACCCATGGGGGATCACTGAAATAATATCGAGGGACAAAATATCGACTTGCCAAAATATCGTGGACAAAATATCGACAGTCAAAATATCGAGTTTGTATCTACAAACAGGTAAGTACAAAAATATCGAGTACAAAATATCGTTAACAATAATATAGATGTAAAAAATATCGACTTTATTAAAAACAGTGTTAAATTAAATTAATATTAAATTTTAATTACTAAAATATACTTAAAACTACTTAAATTAAATTATAATAATTAAATAATAAATGAAAATAATAAAAATAATTTTTTACAATCTTATTTGTTGACCCTGAACCCTAAAAATACCCCTTTACCCAAAAACCCAAAACTGACCCTGAACCCTAAAAATACCCCTTTACCCAAAAACCCAAAACTGACCCTGAACCCTAAAAATACCCCTTTACCCAAAAACTGAAAACTGACCCTGAACCCTAAAAATGCCCCTTTACCCAAAAACTGAAAACTGACCCTGAACCCTAAAAATACCCCTTTACCCAAGAACTGAAAACTGACCCTGAACCCTAAAAATACCCCTTTACCCATGAACTGAAAACTGACCCTGAACCCTAAAAATACCCCTTTACCCATGAACTGAAAACTTACCCTGAACCCTTTACCCATGAACTGAAAACTTACCCTGACTGTCAGGATGGGAGAGCGGGCTTTCTCTCATCTAGCTGCAACCAAGTGGAATGATCTACCTCCCAATCTCAGACTGACAGAATGTCTCTTATCATTTAGGAAACAATTAAAGACACTACTCTTCCCTAAACCAGAATAATCAGTAATCAATGCGGTCACCGTACCCCTCAGCACCAAACCTCAGCGCCGTGATATCCTACCTAGGATGATTGTTAGCGCTTTATAAATAAATTAAATACAAATAAATACAAACCCTAAAAATACCCCTTTACCCTAAAACTGAAAACTGACCCTGAACCCTAAAAATGCCCCTTTACCCAAAAACTGAAAACTGACCCTGAACCCCAAAAATACCCCTTTACCCTAAAACTGAAAACTGACCCTGAACCCTAAAAATGCTCCTTTACCCAAAATGTATCAATATTATTTAATTACCAATTAATTATTAATTAACAATAACAATAAAGTAAATATATTAGAACATTAGCTGTAATTATTTTAATAATTAATATTATTTTTTCCAAATTAATTACTTAAAAATAACACAAAATTATATATATTAAACATTTACTCTAATTAATGTAATTAACTAATTACAATTAATTAATTAACAATTAATTACTAATACAAAATATGTTCAAAATTATATTAATTAATTGACTAATTAATATTAATTAATTATCAATTAATTATTAATTAAAAATATTAACAAACATATATTAATTAATTAATTATTATTAAATTACTTCCCACCCTATTCCCCTATAAACCCACAACCCGCTACAGAATTACATTACGCAATTATTATAAAAACAAAATTCATTTAATAAAATATTTTATAACATTAATACACACTATTCACACATATTATTACATAAAAATACACTATAAAATATTATATATTATTAAAAATTCGATATTTTTGCTATCTATATTTTATACAGTCGATATTACTTCACTTACCTGAAAAACGATATTTTTGTAGTCGATATTATGTCCAGTCGATATTTTGTCCAGTCTATATTTAAAACTCGATATTATGTCCAGTCGATATTTTGGAGTCGATATTTTGTCTGTACACCAACCCATGGGATAGTTTTTAAATATTCAAACTTATCATCAGAGTTCTCTCTTAATTTCACTCTTATTAGGCCTGTCAGCCTTAGGTTGGTCTTACCCTAAACCTTTTGCCTGCCTCCTCCATATTTTTCTGCTCTCTTCTTTTAGGCTTTGAGCTCTTCACACATTATGACTGCTAACCAGTGCTAAAGGTCATGTGCTCCTTCCCTAAAACATGGTATTTTGGCTCAACCCCAGTTTATCATACTAAAGTAACCTATAAACCCCAAGAAAAGTTGTACCAAATTTATCTAGGGCCTGTACATTAGATATTGCTATTGGGCCTGCAGCACTGATTGTACCACCAATTAGGTAGTCACTTTAAACAAGTTTTAGGCCTGCTATTGTAGCCTTTGTAAGCAGTTGTTAAACTGTCATTTCAACATGGCAAAATAAACATTTTGTCAGGCCCAAACCTTTCCTTTTAAAACATAAAGTCATAGTAGGCCCTGGACAACCCAGAGGGCATGGTGCAGTGTATTTAAAAAGTTGGACATAGAATTTCAAGTTTAACATGTCCTGGCAATGTAAAAATAGGAGCAATTAACCAGTAATAAAACATCTTCTCTCGTGATAAAGTCGGATTTTAAATTACAATTTTGTAAATGCCACTTTTTGAAAGTTAGTATTTTCTACCTTAGTCATTTAGTGCCTGTAGCCTTGTGGGACCCTTCTGTGGTGTGTTTTCACTATGTTACTGCTTCTGTATGAAACTCTTTGCCAGTGAATTAAGCCTGAATCCTCTTTGCCAAGCTACCAGAGGGTTGAGCGTAAATTTGTTCAGTAGTTGTTGAGAAATATAAGTTTAAAATTATAGTGATATCTCTGGCCGCAGATATTTCATTGTGGTTTTGCGATGAATCACGAGTGCATGCGCCAATGGGAATGCTCTGATTGGCTGGTCATAATATGAATTGAAAGTTGCGGTGCCATTTTATCAATCGGTAACTGTTCCTGTGGCTGAAAATGTGTGTGAAAGCCCACATAAGGGGTCAGAGTCGAGATACTCTGACCCCATAGTTGAGAAATGGGGGTGTTTGTGACACAAGTTATGTGTCTAAAATAGTTTTTTTGTGTGCGAAATTCATGCAATGCTGTGACCCTCAGTGTGGCCTGCATTTACCATCGCAAGAACATCTCGAGTATCAACATCATTGCAAATTTTTCTGGAAATAAAAAAAAATATACCAGTGAATCATTAATATACATTCTTAAAGAGATATTGAGATTTTGATAAATATTTTATAGAGTTATTTATATAGGGAGTTATCTACTGTGATGGTTAGAATTATTTATATAGTTATAATTTTTTTATGTGGTGGTGGTTAGTGGCTATGGAATTCCTGCTTTTGCTTTCTGTTTTCGCTATGTAACTGTGGAAGAGGTGTGGTGCTGCGGCTAGGGTGACTGACGCTGGACGCTGGGCATCACGGTTCGAACCCCAGCCGCAGGGGTCTGCCCAGCACCATGTGACTCTGGGTAACAGCTTGTTTCATCTTCCCGACCGCCCCCCAGTGCCAGGAAACCTATGGGTAGCTGTGCGCTGTATAAATACAGGATTATTTATTATTATTTAAAGATGGTTTTTAAAGAAACTTAGTAGAAAAGTATAAGTTTAAACATTCTTTGAAAGAAGTATGTATATAGTAATATGTGTAGGGCAATGATAGGAATGGATTGTTTTACATATTATTTTTGGATGTGTTGCTGACCATTAAATGTTTGCTTTTGTACTCCGTTTTCATGAAGTGTCCAATGGGAGGGCGATTACCAACGTCATCGCTATCTGCGCCGTTTCTGCAAAAACGGAAAAATAGGTTTTAGAGATGGTTTTTATGTAAACTCTCTAAAAGTTCATGAGTTTAGAGAATATGTATGAAACCCCTAGTGTGTAAAATACTGTAATATGTGTGGATATATGTGTTTTACATGTTATGGAAAAGGCGTCATCATTGTGGTTAATGCCGTCCTTGTGACGTCCCGAATAACTACGAAAACAGAAAATAGGTCTGAAAGACGGTTTTTAAAGACACGTAGTACAAAAATATGAGTTTAAACCTGCCTTTAAAGGAGTATGTATTAAATATTATTTGTAGTGCAATGTTCAGATTAGATTTTATTACATATTATTTTTGGTGTGTTGGTGGTCATTGAATGTCTGCTTTTGTTTTCGGTTTTCGGAACATGTCTGTAGGGATCGTGTCACTGTCATGAAGATCCCAAAAACAAAAGAAAAAAATAACTTTTAGAAAATAAATTCACAATATTTCGGGTGCTAGGGTGGCTCTGACAAGAGCGGTTGTGTTGTTTGTGTGTATATAGCTTCTATACATAAGATCGGATGCAGAGTTTCAGGTTACTTAGAAGCACCCTGTTGCTTTCACTTGTAAAGTGCACTCCATCATTTCTATAAATTCCATGCATTTCAAAATACATACTGTTGTTATAGATACAGCCCGAACCATGGTCCTTGTTTCCTGGCTATGCCAATCTGTGGACAGATGGATTTGACCACTTCCATTTCTGTCTTTGGCATAAATTACACTACATATATTAGACTTGATGGAGACTGAAATATGGCTGTCGGATTCGTCGAATCCATCTATAGCTTCAACCATCCCCCCCTTGGCTACTCCGTTGTGACGAAAAATCAGGTTGGTTGCAAGGGAGGCGGAATTCTATTATTAACAAAACTGATATTGCCATCACCTGCAATCCCTTGAAGGATTTAGAAGAGGCAGTAGGCTTATGTTTTCAGACCACCCTGTCCCCCAATCAGTTCCTTGTGGGAGTCCTCTTGTACAGACCCCCAGGGCAGGCAGGAGCATTTCTGAAGTCCATCAGTGAATTAATTGCTCCGGTGGCATCCAGATTTAGATACTTCTTCATCCTGGGGATTTTAACATACACATAGACCAAAAGGACACCTCAGAGACTATTTCTCTTTTAGAATACCTAGGTGCGCCTAGCATGGTTCCCTGTGTATTTGCCCCCACGCATGAGAAAGGGTACACTCTCAATCAGGTCTTTGTGAACTGCCTACTTAAGACAGAGTTGCCTGTACCCATGGTCAGACCACTATTTGATCAGTTTTAGTCTACCAAAACTGTTTAATCAGTCGTAGACTCAGTTTAACCAGCCATCATCCACTTCTAGACCTCTGTATAAAATCACCTCAATCTACACCCTCCTATGCTCACTGGTGAGATAGAGCAGGATGCAGAGGCTCCAGTTGAGTGGATTGCAATGGGCACTCTGACCCTTGCTCCCCCCACCTTGCGTCCCATAAGAGCAATTAGACTGTCAGCCCCCTGGTACAAGGACACCCTACGTCAATGCAGGAAGGACTGCAAATGTCAGGAAAGAGCTTGGAGGAAGGACTTCAAGGCAGAAAATAAAAAGAACTACAAAGAGCACTTAAAAGAGTACCATAAAAAGATATAGGCAGCTAAGAAGAGCATTTTTGCCACAAAAAATGAATTTGCGGGAAATAAAATCAGAGACATTTTCAACATTGTTAAAAGCTTCTCTTTACTGAAGGTGGAGAATAGGCTGATCCCCCTCTCTGATAAGTGGATTGGTAATCTAGCAATTTTTTTCTATTAAAAAATTGTTACCTTACAATGTGCTTTTGATTGCCCAGCTGTGATGGAGGTGCCATCCTCGCTACAGATCACCTCGAAGGGAAAGGTAGATAGGGTTTTCCTCTCTACCTTCCCACCTCTGCCGCTATCGACATCACTGGCAATAATGAAGGGCCTGAAATCTGGCTCACCGGTGAACCCTTGCCCCGTCAAGTTTCTGCTATACATGGCCGAGGTCTTGAATCCCACCATAAACTGCGTGCTGAATATCTTCCTCTCTAAGGGACAGGTCCCAGCAGGCTGGAAGAGTGCGAAGATAATTCCTTTATTAAAAAAACCCACGGCTGATCCCATGGTCTTAACTAATTATAGACCTATTTCCCTTCTGCCGTTTTTTTTGCTAAAACAGTCAAGAAATATGTTGATACTGTGATCAGCAATTTCGCGGAGGTGAACAATCTGTTTCACTCTAGCCAGTCAGGCTTTAGGCAGAGTCTCAGCACAGAGACAGCATTGATGGATATATCAGATTCCACCAAAGAGACTCTGGATGCAGGTGGCAAAGGGGTACAGGTCTTGCTAGACTGCTCGGTGGCCTTCGACACTGTGTCTCACAGCCTCTTTTTGCAGAGCCTAACGGAATGCGGCTTTGTGGGCACAGTGCTGAAGTGGGTCACCTCTTTCCTAGACGACAGAAATCAGGAGGTCTGGTCTCCTCCTTACTCGGCCAATATACTATCCTTAAGCGTGGAGGTGCCAGAGGTTCTCTATTTTGAGCCCTGTACTCTTCAACCTGTACATGGCCCTCCTGGCTACCCTGGCCGAAGAGAATGAGGTCACAATAATATTATATGCCGATGACACTCAACTTCTGTTCACATGTAGGGAAGGAGAGGAATTTAATGGGGAGAAGAATAATAAATGCCTTAAAGAAACTTTTGCTTGGTTTAAATGTAACCATCTGAAATGTAACTCAGATAAGTCCGAATTTTTTTTTTCTGGCTCCCGCCACTGGATGTCTGGAAACAACGGTGGCCTCAAGACATTTGTTTCTGTTTGAATAAGTGATGTGGTGTGTGCATAACTGTACAGGTCAGTAAATGGAAATTTAACAAATTCTTTGCATGACTGACTAGGTGTGTGAGTAACTCTGGATGAGTGGTGGTGTGTGAGTGTCTGTATATGTGTATGAGTGCTTATGATAGTGTTCTAATGATGAGTGACTGCATGTATGAGTGATTGTATGGGTGAATGAGTGGATGTGTGTGTAGACCTAGGAATCAGTGAGTGCTTATGTAGTAACTGGTATTGCTGTGTCGATGGTTTCGAAAATAGTAGTCTGTATTTCACAGTGGGTGTATTACAGGTTATATTAGAGTGTGAGGAGGTGGATTACATTTTCACTTGGATGATGTCATCAGTGATTTGAAAAAAGGTCAAGGTGCACCACTTAAATATTTTTAGAAACTGTTATCTCTAATAGGGTAAACAGTAATGATCACATCAACTATTTCTTGTATTCTTGAGAGTTCTTTATTCAATTCAGTTGAAAAAAGCTATACACAGGATCTACAGCCGACGCGTTTCGTCCTCAAGGGACTTCTTCAGGGCAGGATAGTCACTAACGGTGATGTCCCTGGATCTTCTCCCGTTGTTGAAGGGTGCGTAAGTATATCCGTGAGGTTATATTATGGTACATATGGCATCACGTTTTTCAGACACCTATCCGTTTAGGATTCTGTTCCGGAAGATCAATTTTTCTGATAGGCGTTATAGGTCTATTCGGATTAAACTACAACCGAATCACACCCGTAATATAAGGTGTTTCAATATTGTACAATCAAGCCACATCCAAAATGAGGATAATAATCCAATAGAAGTGGAACCAGGGTGGAAAGGTAGTGGGGACCTCCGTACTAGTATCTTCTTATTGGTAGAAGAATATGTAGTAGTTCTATTGCCAAGAAACTCTTGATAAAGTAAGCTGCAGCATCCCCTGGTTCCTGCGTGGCTCGATGAGACAACGTGCAAAACGACGTTCCCCTCCGTCAAGTACCGGCAGTCATCAGTGATGTCATTTGAGATGTCATCAGTGATGTCACTTACCATGTCATGAATGCTGTAATATGTGACGTCATCAGCAGTGCATTGCAGGGGCGTGAGTTATAGTTAGGTGAACTAACTATATTGGGGGAATTTCTATGGTTTGGTATGACAAAAATGTCGAACTAATTATAACGTTCCTGAAACCGCAGTTTTTTTCAGTGAATTTCTAAGGTTTTTTAAATGCTACTTTTTAACTATAACGTGCCTGAAACCAATGGCTTTTTCAGTGACTTTCAAAAGTTTTTTAAATGCTAATTTTGAATTATAATGTTTAATAAACCTATGGTTTTTTCAGTCATTTTGAATTTTTTTGTGATATTTTGGAAATTAAA